>NC_056727.1:186513171-186803171 GCF_019279795.1 Protopterus annectens
CAGGAACTCCTGTACAGAACCCCAAATTCATGAGGAAGACCTCAAAGAGGAAGAGGAAAAGGTCAAAGGATGGGAAGGAACTGATTTCTATGGACATTATTAAAGTTATGCACAATTGTTTGCTTTATTAGCATGACAATTTCAATATTGGATTGCATATTGAGAACAAACATTTTGCCCTTTTTAAGAAAGTGTTCCAGTTTGTGCCTTCTCAATGTTCTGATATTGCTGAGGTTTTAATTGATTTGAAATTATTTCAAAGAAAAGTAAATTTTAACATCTTGTTCAAAGGAAATCAGCAGAACCCAGCACTTATATTGAGGGTTTAGTTGAAAAAGATATTAGGAACTTGCTCAAATCTAAAATCTATTTACTCTACAACCTTGCATAAGTATATAAACTTGGCTATATCAGAAAGACTCAAAGCCAGAGCCCCAAGTAAAAACAAGCCACCATGGTGGACATCCAGCATCAACAAACTTTACAATAAATGCAAAACATTGCTGTCCATGAAAACAAAGGCAAGACCCCAACAATGAAAAAGCACCCTCCTCAGTCGCAGTAAGCAAATAAGACAACTTGTCAAATCCTGTAAGGACCTATTTGAGAAAAAAATTAGCACTGCCAAGGATAACATAAGGCCTTTTACAGCTATGTATGTAGCCTAAAAGGTAGGACTCAAGCATGTGCAGAAGTAGTGACCAATGGCAGCACACACACTGACCCCACAGCGATATCAAACCTGGTAGTAAACAGGTTTGGCAAAAATTTCACTCCTCATTCCCCTGCAGATCTATAACAAACCTTGCCCCAACCCCCCCCCCTCCACCCTACATATCTGACGAACAGGTCATGAAAGCCTTGTCCAAGGCAAAAACACAGCCTCTGCGAGACCAGATGGCATCCCGGGATGTCTTCTAAACACGCTAAAACATGAGCTAGCATCACCATTATGTACTCTTTTCAATCATAGTCTAACAACAGGCTTTGTTTCTGTGGAATGGAGAACAGTAACAGTTATTCCCATCCACAAAGGTGGTGGGAATTATAGACCCATAAGCCTGGACCTCATAAATAAAGACATAGGCAACCTCCAAACCCCGTATCTGACCTTCGGCTTCATCAAGGGTAGATTCTGATTGTTAAATTTTCTAGATTTTTTCAAAAATGTGACCAGGGCCATTGATGAGGGAAAATCTGTGCACACAGCATACCTCGACTTGGCAAAGGCTTTCGACACAATCCCACACTCTGAAATTGCCAATAAACTCAGCAAACTGAATGTAAACCCTTTTGTTGTAAGATGGATTGCTAACTGTCTCACAAACCAGACACACACTATCAAAGTGGGTGACTCCACATCAACCAGCAGACCTTTTACCTATGGGGTGCCACAGGGGTCAGTGCTGGGTCCCCTACTGTTTCTTATATACTTCTCAGATGTTCAGGTCAAAACTAAGGGGTTGTGGCTGATCAAGTTTGCAGACGACTGCAAACTGGATGCAATTATTAAATCCCCAGATGATGTCAGTATACTCCAGGAAGGTCTTATGCAGACCAACAACTGGTGTCTTAGTCATGGTCTCAAACTGAATGCAAAGAAATGCATCATAATTCCCTTTGGCACAAATTATGTCCCTTCACACTATCAAATCAACAACAATGCCCTAAGTACCCACCAAGTGGTAAGGGACTTAAGTTCACAGGTTGACAGCGACCTCAACCTCAACCACCATGTATCTACTATACTAAGGAAGGCTTTCTACATAGCATGCTTGATTAGTAAAGGCATTGCCTTGACAGCAAAAGAGGTTATAACCCTTCTATACTCAGCACTAATCCAGGCCATAATTGAGTATAATGCCTCATTCAGCATGTACCATATAAAGCACCCACCTGCAGCAATCAGAGCTTCAAAGGTCAGAGGTTTCTAACAAAGAAGATCAAGGGACTCCAGCATGTGCCATACACAGACCAACTAAAGTCCCTGTCATTTTACTCTGTATCATATAGACATCTTAGGGGAGACTTATGCCTGTCTTACAGAGCTATCTCAGACCCAAACCTAACGAGCTCACTGCATATCAGTAAATCAAACTGGACTAGGGCCACCCATTCCAGGAACCTAAATATGGCCTTCAACTTGAATAGGACATGCTGGAGGGACAGATTTATCTATCAGTGACTACCGTGTCTTTGAATAGGCTACCTATTCATGTGAAACAGAGCACCTCTATGACACTGTTCAAAAGGATCCTGGACGAGTGGATGGGGCACTGTAAATTCTTAATGAGAATAGTGCTCACAACCCTCCTGGACATGGGCAGTCATTGCTAAAAGAAATCTTGGGTATTAACTAGCATTTCTATGGTATTACATTGAGATGAAATGGCTAGGCTTGACATGACCTCCAGGTTAATAGCCTAGTAATCTCCTATGATCCTATGATAGTAAAAGTGAAAAATGTTTTATTGAAAGACCTTTCTGATAACAAATCTTTGAGGATTATGAAACCCAACAGGGGTAGGGGGGTTGTTATCATGGACACGATGGACTATGAATCACATCTGTCTGAAATTTTAAATTATAGTGAAAAATATGTTATTGTTTAAAAAAATGAGATTAACATAATTTATGCTAATGTAGATTTTATTCTTAGAGATTATCTCATGCATGGGATATTTGATAGACATTTGTTTGAACTTTTGAAAATATATAATACTCTTATTCCAGCCATTTTTGGCATACCTAAAGTACATAAGTCCATTGAAAATCCACCCTTAAGGCCAATATTGGCTGCCAGTGGATTCTAAAACACATCTCCTGGCTGTTTATATTGATAACCTCTTGTAGTGATTATAGATGATAACCCTAAATTTTACCTTCATGTTCAAAATAACATACAAAAGACTCACCAAAAATTAGGAATGCTTTACAGGCATAACAACTTTCTTAGCAACACCACCAAAAACACTCTCTTGCTACTATTTACCTTCTCCCATCTCCCTAATATGGTGCACCCATCTTAACCAACCTTCAGGTTATAGTTAATAATAAGTTGGAGGCATGCTATAATAAGGTTGCAAAATTTGTTGCCAACAAACAATGCCACAACCACCACTGTGTTGCCCTTACGGCTTTGAATTGGCTCAAACTGCCTCAGCACTTAGATTATATACAGCTTATCTCCACACACATTATTCACAGAGCTGATGAGTGCTGTGACTGTATTCCTATTTTGCATTTCTATCATCCCAATAGACTTCTTTGATCAGATGAGCAATATTCTCACAGCATATATAAACCCTATAAATCCTCTAGCCAAGGTCTCTATGTGCACTGTGTCATGAAAAATGGAATTCTGTCCCACTGCAAATTAGATCTACCTCTAAACTCTCTAGCTTCAAACTACTATTAAAACACTACCTAAATAAAACCTTGTTCTGCTCCCGTACTATCCCAGCCTGAACTAGTTGTTCCCTCCTTTCACCACCAGCATACTTTGACTATAATCAAAGAGAAGAAATTAGTAAAATTTATTTCTTAGATAAAGATCGATATACATTTTTGCCTAGGCTATATTATTTACTCATCTCGTTTCCAAAAAGTGTACTCTGTGTGTTTAATGTCATCTCTATGAACTAAACTTGCGATTACTTTATCTATTGACAATGTTCTTTTTCAACTTGGTATAGCTGCAAAACATTTGCAGGATGTATGTATAGGTTCACAATGTCTGAGCTGAGGCTGAATTTTTACTTAGTTGATATGTCATTCTTCTGTATTAGGTTTTATGTAAAAACTTTACCTGTAACCACATTATGTCAATGTGGAGCTTTTCTCCCTGAGCCTCCACTGAAAATGGGATATTATCCCATTTGGACTTTCCCCATAACCGAAGTCAAATAAATAAATTAATAACAAACAAACTCAGACCTTTTCTATCCAACCAGAGTTACCTACTGAAGGACTCCTGGGATTTTTAGGAAAGTAAGTCCTGACTTGTATCATGATGACTTCATTTTTGTCACTACTGATATAGCAGATCTTTTTTCAGTCGTCCCACATACAGCAGGACTTGAATGGTTTAGTGAAGCTTTATTGCACTGTGAACTTCAAAGCAACAAGGAGGAGACTTTACTCCAAGAATTTATGAATATTGTTTTCAATAATAATTTTTTGTTCTTTATTGAGAATTTTATAAGCAGGCTAAAGGAGCTGTGATCGGGGTGGCTTGTGCTGCAATATATACTTTTATGGACATGGGAGGAAAGTGATATATTTGACTCCCACTACCCATCTTCTTGGAGTATGATTGGTTTAAATAATAATGTTTAGATTATGAATGTATTAAAAATGCCAGCAGCAGGGCTATCAAGTTTTGGAAGCTGTTTATACGATATGTTGGTCTGGCTGCCCGATTTGGAATTTTGAGACTATTTGGTATTTAATTAAATATGTTACAGATTTAAAATCATAATTTTATTACTAATGTTTTAACATATATTTTGTGGTATATAATTAGGTTGTAATATGTTTTATAGGTTATTGAACATAATTAGTTTGGGAGGATCTGTGATTAAATCTGTGTTTTGATAGGGGGAAGTGTATCACATGGGTTTAGAGGAAATAGTATAAAAGGAAGACACTACATTTATTGAATAGATCTGATTACGTCTTTACTGTGTAAGAAAAAAATGCTCAACTTTTGAATAAATTCTTAAATTTCATCTCCTGGTATCTGGGTATATTGTGCACAGTTTTGGTTTATTTTCACAAGAAAAAATGCACAAATAAGCATGTGCAATCAGAACCTTCTAGTGCCTGAACCTGGCTTGAGAGCTAGGGTTGTTGAGTTTGGTTTTGTGTAAAATTAACTCTACAGTTTCAAAGCTCTGAATGGATGTGGTTTTGTCATCTTTTGATGACATCGAGATAGTAGTGATGCATTTCCTAATGTATAAATCCTGCGTTACTTTACTAGACAGAATAGATTTATGTTACATCTGTAATATCAATACATGCCTAATTTGGTGCTCACAGCTGTGATATATTTCAAGTAATGTTATGTGGGGAGTCTGTTGCTGGTACATATGTTTCAACTATAGTGTTTATTAAAGCTGTGCTATTCTGCAATATCTGCAGCAAATTATTTCCATATGTGACAATGAAATCAGCATTATTTATGCTGAAGAGTCATTAATTCAATGTAATGGAGTGCAAAATCTTGAAAGACTGCAAATACTCTTATTATTAAAAGCTGTGTCATTCAGCAAAGTCTGCCATATCTACATATAGTTGATCTCCTTCAAAGCTACACATGTTGTTAGTTAGGGTAGTCATCTGTCGAAGCAGTGATATGCGCACTCCTAGCATATATCTTCCCTTTCTCTCTCTCTCTCTCTCTAAATATATATATATATAATTTTTATATGTTTGTGTGTGTGTGTGTCTGTGTCTATATCTATATCTATAGCTAAATCTATATCTATATTCATAGGTTCATAGGTTCATACTAGACTATCTGCCCTAGGGCATTTATAAGCCTAGCCAGAGTGTGTTTGGCTTTCGCCACCCATTTTAAATTAATTTTGCTATGCCTTTTTTTGAGGTTAGTATACTGTGCCTCTGTCTAACAGTGACACAGAAGTCATATATCTCTCTTTCTCTTTTTGTCTCTCTATTTTATATATATATATATATATATATATATATATATATATATATATATATATATATATATATATATATATATATATATATATATATATATATATATATATATATATATATATATATATATATATATATATATATATATATATATATATATATATATATATATATATATATATATATATATATATATATATATATATATATATATATATATATATATATATATATATAATATTTAACCTGAGTTCCTGCATGAATGGGCTCACTGATTATCTGTCTCAGGCAGGTATGAGCCTAGCACTGAGTAGCATACTACCTTCTCCAAGTATGATGGCACATTACCAAAAGAAAATGATTGATTTTAACAACTGACTTAGTTTCTGGTGTCATTCTAAAGGGGGGTACAATATTTGACAGTTTGGGAGGACATGGTTGACAGACCATGCTGCTTTGCCAGGGATGGTCTGCACTTATTCCCTCTAGGCTTTTGGATATTGCTGAAGAACTTTTCCACCTCCATCTTGCCTTTTTTAGGCAATGCCAAACTGGTAAACCTCCTAACTTAACTGAACCTACGAAGGAATATCCGAAGGTGGTACTGCCAAATGCTAGAAGTCTTAACAAGAAACTCCACTCCCTGCCATCATTCCTCTCCTTGGTGAGTGTAGACATCGGTGTAGTAATGGAGACATTGTTTAAAGTTGCAGAGAGTACTCCAGCAGTGCAAGGGTATAATGCCTTTCACATCTTTAGATCAGTTACTGCACAGGAGGGACCTAAATGTGGAGGAGTCTCAGTCTATATTAAAAACAGCCGCAAATAGAGACTAGTTAAAGTGTATGATCCACTGGAATGCATGCAAGAGCAACTCGCCATAAACAGGGTCTTGTACCATATCCTTGCAACCTATAGGTCCCCCTCCATGTCCCAAGAAGCCCATGGTACCTATCTCAATGTGCTAGGGTCCCTCTCTGTTCAACAAAATATGAACTTCATGAGGGATCTCAACTACCTCTGTTTAGATTGTTAAGCCTACACCACTTCTAATGCATAAGCCCAGTGATGCCTAAACATCATTGATACCAACATCCTGGAGCAGTTGGCTCATTCTCCTACCAGGAGTACAAACATCCTTGACCTTGTACTCATAAACATGTGGAAGCAATGTTCCTCATCCAATGTAATGTCCTTGCTTATCCAATATGACCATAAGGCAGTATTGCTTGAAATAAAAATTAAATCCCGGGACCCAGCAGAACCAAAAACATTTAGGAACTATTCCAAACATAACCTCTCTCTACTAAATCACACCTTGGCTAAATTCCAAACATGCCAAAGTCAGTAAACTCCAAAGCACATGCTGAACTATTTGCAATGATGGGAGTAATATATTACAATTTCTAGTAGCTAGTAATATAACTAGTTACTTTTTCAAAACAGTAACTAGTAATAGTAATATATTAAATTTTTTGTAACTAGTAACTGAAATGGGCATTACTTTTCAGTTACTGTTGCTTAAACCAGTGGTTCTCAATGTGGGTGATATTGCCTCCTAAAGAGTGATGGAAAACTACCCGGGGCCCTGTATAGTATGGGTAGTAATCAAATGTTAGGAGGTAATAGAGACTCTGAAGTGGCAATATGGATAAAAATGTACAACATAATGTTGACACAACTCATAGCATGTAGCATTCATAATAGAGCATTAGAATTAATCTGGAGCAAAATTTACTTCATTTTTTAGCACTGCAAGGAGGTGAAACCGAATGACAACTAGACTCCAACCTTGGCCTGGTACTGTGGGGCTCTCACCCACTAAAATGCCCCCTAACAGTGAGACAATTCTAGCCTGCTAGAGATCATATCCTTACCTTGCCGTATAATAAAAGGTATTGGTTCTCCATACCACTGTCATTCAGAATCCAACTCATCACTCATTGGTTTAATACCTGATGCCCCACCCTACTGCACCAAGCAGGACTCTTTGCGTGGATCTATGATCAACCAACTTTTGTCTTGACAATTTTTTATGTTCTATTTAAAATTCTTTTCGGGTTTCGATTTTTAGTTGCTGAAAATAGACAAAATGTGATAGGTTTTTATAGGTCTTGTGCTGCTGGCTGTTGGTTTAATTATTATTTGTGACTCTCTAGCTATAAAGACTAGTCTTCTTCTCCTTTCAGCTGTGCCCATTGGGGATCAGCACAGTGCATCACCATTCTGCAGAACAAGTGGCAGTAGAGGTTTATGTTGTCGAGTTGCCAGCCTAGTGCCAACCTTCCTCAGAAGGCACACACATGCATACACTCACACCTAGGGCTAATTTAGAATGTCTAATCCACCTGCAGAATGTCTTGGGAATGTGGGAGGAAACTGGAGCACCCTGAGGAAACCCAAGTGAACACAGGGAGTGTAGATCATAGTGTATGTGTTCTCCTTTAAAGCCACTGTAGTTCGTGGGCATGTGCATGTAAGTACTGAGCATGTGCAAGCAGAGTGCCATTTTGTGAAAGCAGCCGGAGTGAAAGCATGTATGTGTGCAGCAGTCAGTCAGTTAGCTAGTTCATTTAGGTTTAATGTTCCAGCCATTCATCCAGATGTGTTTGTGTTTAATAAACATCTTAAATGAACACCCAAGCCTCATCGTCTTATTTGAATATACAAGATGAGTGACATGGTTTCAGAATGAGATCTGAAGTCAAAACTTCTTAAAACCATGAAGGGCAGAGTCAGAAATTGAGGAATATACAAGAGTGGC
This sequence comes from Protopterus annectens, assembly GCF_019279795.1. Classification (NCBI taxonomy): domain Eukaryota; kingdom Metazoa; phylum Chordata; order Ceratodontiformes; family Protopteridae; genus Protopterus; species Protopterus annectens. The sequence goes on from NC_056727.1 coordinate 186,521,609, forward strand.
TCAAACGACTTGCAAACAACTCATAAACAGGTCAGAAAATATTTCCAGGTACTTAAACTTGTTTAAATGATTTTCACTTGATGAATATAAAGCAAAGCATTCAATACAAATTACTGAATAAACAAAATGTTCGTAATTGTGTGACATATTAATAAAAGAACTTGAAATAATTACGAAAACATCTGAAATAATATCCAAATCATATAAAATGTTTGAATAAGAGAAAATTACTGTCCCCCGGATTTACTAAATTTCCGTGTAGGACTAATCTAGTCCTCCATGGAAGCAGCAGTTTAAGAGGAGGATGGCGGCGCGCCATGCATATTAATGAAGGTGCGCTGCCTGAACTCCTAATGCTACACAGAGCATGGACGAGTGCAGGGGGCGTGTCTGAGAGCAGAGCTCTCAGAATAAACATGCCCTTGCAGAGTAGAACAGAAGAATGTGTAAATAAATGAATGAGACTGCTCACAAGTGTCCGCATATCCCCACCAACAGTTCCCATGTGTTCAACAGCAACAGTACAGTCAAATAAAGCAAAGAAACCTTATTATTTGTTTTTTTTTTAAACCCCGTGTACAGCTAACTGTAGGTGCGTGGGTTTGCCCAATGCCTAGGTATGGTTAAAGCAGCTGAAAAGGCTGAAGAGGATAACAAGGAATATATATGCAAATGAAGCAGCACAGTGATAGTGGAGTAGTTAGAGCATCTGCCTAATGAACAGGCATTCCCGGTTCGAGTCCCACTGCAACTCAAATCATTTTACATGGGAAATCTGTATATGAACATAATTTTACATTGTTTTTCCATATAACCTACAGAATAACAATTAAATGTGAAGTGGACTACTGCATAAAATGCACATGTGAAGCGTTAGGGTCATAACGAATAAGGCACAAGTAAGCAGGTCTAAGCACAAATAAGCAGAGGTAAGCGTGTCCAAGTGCGTTTGCGCGGGGGTAAGCATTGCCCACTCAGAGTAAGCAAAGTAGAAGCTAACTGAGTGTAAGAAACTGTAACTGGAGGTTAGCAGTGCTTACTGTCACGCAAACCCATACAAACCTGCTTACAACCACTTTAAAGTGCCTTAATCACTCTGGATCCAACGGCCAAAGTTCTGCCCAGCAACAAAAGAAACTGCCTCTGCAAGGCTCAAACCCAGGAGCCTGTACACTATAGTCACAGTTGTTCACCACTAAACCATCATAGCAATAGATAAGCAAAATGAAGGCCATACATCCCATACACCCACATTGATTAATAGATATATATATATATATATATATATATTTATATATATATATATATATATATATACACACACACACACACACACACACACACATATATATATATATATATATATATATATATATATATATATATATATATATATATATATATATATATAAATATATATATATATATATATATATATATATATATATATATATATATATATATATATATATATATATATATATATATATATATATATATATATATATATATATATATATATATATATATATATATATATATATATGTGTGTGTGTCTGTGTGTGTGTGTGTGTGTTTGTAAATATACACAGATATATAGCTATGATAGGAAACAGCACACAAGAATGACATATGTTCACAGACTATGCCAATGGAAGTGAGGGGCCCAAGCAAGAATCATGTAACACGTAGCATGACCTCCCCCCCAAGCTGGACAGAGGAAGCATACACACAAACCCACAAACAATGTAAATAGTCCACTGCTCTCCCGATCACAGGCAGGATACAACCAAGGGGTACAGAGTACACCCATGAAATCTAATCTAGGAACACAGACAGGAGCGTCCCTTGCGGGATGCCCCAAAAATGTACATATTATGGAAGGAAGCTGATGCGACAACCATTCTGGCCAGGGTGTGTACATACCCGGAATATAAGGGTGGGAAAGCCTGATGACCCATGGGTCGAGACAACGTACAACATGAGTCCCATGAAGTGGAGAGTGGGCAGCGTGTAGTGGTGTGTTCAGTCCCAACCTGCACCCAGAGTAAGGATGGGTGCTGTAGAGGAGGTGCAAGGGGGGGGACTATGGGTAGCTAGTTATGGGTCTAGATGTGCAGATGTTGATTGACGTGGGTCTATATGGACAGCCCCAAGGATGTAAGCAAAAGTGTTTATTGGGCAGAGGCGTCGCCCAATGAGCAACCACACCCACTACGAGTCCCACTGCTGCAAAGTTTAATCTACATGGCAAGGAATGGAATAACCAAATGTAGATGTATATATGTAGAAGTATGCATGTGTATATCTACCATAACTACATGGAGATATACCTCTCCCTCTCCGTAGTACAAATGTATACATACAGAGACAGAATACATATACATACCCACATATAGATATATACATATGCAGACACCCATACACCCATATGTCATTAGATATATATAGACAGCAATATATAAATATATACATGTATACATACATATACAGATATATCTGTATATAGTAATGTATATATATATATATATATATATATATATATACATATATGTGTATGTGTAAATATACACATGTATATAGCTAAGAGATGATACAGCAGTTGCGAATTACATATGTTCACAGGCCGTGCAAATGGGGGTGAGGGGTCCAATCAGCAAACATGTAACATGTAGCATCAACCTACCCCCCCAGCTAGACCGGTGAAACATACAGACACACAATAAAAGTAAACACAACACTGCTTCCCAGACTACAGGCAGGATACTACCAGTGGGAGAGACCCGCCAAGTCCAATGTTGAAACAAAGACATGTATGTCCCTTGTGGGACACGCAAAAAGTCAAACATGTTTGGGTTTCTTGCCATTACACCGATGTCGAATGGCAGGCCATGCATGTTCCCAGTTTACAAGATAAGGGAAGCCTGATGATCCATGGGGCAGACAACATACGTGATGGGTCCCGAGAATTGGAGAGTGGGTACAGTGTACAGGTGTGGCCAGGCCCGAACTGCACCCAGAGTAAGGAAGAGTGCCGAAGAGGATGTGCGGATTGAGAACTATGGGTATGAAATTATGGGCCTAGCTGAGCAGGTATTGGCTGTAGTGGGTCTATGTGGACCGCCCCAGGGATGTAATCAATAGTGTGCATTGGGCAGGGCCGCTGCCCAGCAGACAGCTACTCCCACTATGAGTCCCACTGCAGCAAAGTCTAATCTACATGGCAAGGAATGGAATAATCAGATGTAGATGTATATATGTAGAGGTATGTGTGTGTATATCTACCTATAGCTACATGGAGACATACCTCTCCCTTTCTGTAGTACAAATGTATACATACAGAGAGAGAACACATATACATACCCACATATAGATATATACATATGCAGACACTCATACACCTATATGTCGTTAGATATATATAGACAGCAATATATAAATATATACACGTATGCATACATATACAGATATATCTTGTATATAGTAATGTATATATATATATATATATATATATATATATATATATATATATATATATATATATGTGTGTGTGTGTGTGTGTGTGTGTGTGTGTTTGTAGCTATACACATGTATATAGCTAGGATATGATACAGCAGTTACGAATTACATATGTTCATAGGCCATGCAAATGGGGGTGAGGGGTCCAATCAGCAAACATGTAACACATAGCATCAACCCTCTCCCCCAGCTAGACCGGTGAAACATACAGACACACAATAAAAGTAAACACACCACTCCTTCCCGGACTACAGGCAGGATACTACCAGTGGGAGAGACCTGCCAAGTCCAATTTTGAAACAAAGATATGTATGTCCCTTGTGGGACACCCAAAAAGTCAAACATATTTGGGTTTCTTGCCATTACACCGATGTCGATTGGCAGGCCACCCATGTTCTCAGTTTACAAGGTAAGGGAAGCCTGATGATCCATGGGGCAGACAACATACGTGATGGGTCCTGAGAAGTGGGGAGTGGGTACAGTGTACAAGTGTGGCCAGACCCGACCTGCACCCAGAGTAAGGAAGAGTGCCGAAGAGGATGTGCGGATTGGGAACTTTGGGTATGAAATTATGGGCCTAGCTGAGCAGGTATTGGCTGGAGTGGGTCTATGTGGACCTCCCCAGGGATGTAATCAATAGTGTGCATTGAGCAGGGCCGCCGCCCAATGGGCAGCCACTCCCGCTATGAGTCCCACTGCAGCACAGTCTATTGTACATGGCAAAGAACAGAATAACCAGATGTAGCTATACAACTGTAGAGGTGTGTGTGTGTGTGTATATATATACCCATATCTACATTGAGTGAAACCTCCCCCTCTCTGTAGTACAAATGTGTACATACAGAGACAGAATATAATTAAACATCCACATATAGATATATACATATGCAGACACCCATACATCCATATGTCATTAGACATATATATATATATATATATATATATATATATATATATATATATATATACACAGCAATATATATATATTTTATATATATATATATATATATATATATATATATATATATGTATCTATATATATATATATATATATATATATATATATATATATATGCATACAAATACAGATATATACATATATATGTATATAGATATGTAGAAATATATATGTATATATGCGTGTAAACATACACACACACACACATATATATATATATATAGCTAGGATATTAAGTGAAGTATGTATTTAAATCACATCTGTTAACCGGGTAAGTCTGTCTGAGCTTCTGGCTCATGTACAGCAGAGACCCAGGGAGAAAAGCTCCTCAGGACTAGAAAACAGTTTGTTAAATAGTAGTATACAGCACATATATCTATCTATATATATATATATATATATATATATATATATATATATATATATATATATATATATATAGATCTATATATATAGATGTATATAGATCTATATATATAGATATATATATAGATATGATACACCAGTTAAGGATTACATATGTTCACAGGCCGTGCCAGTGGGGGTGGGGTCCAATCAATAAACATGTAACATGTAGCATCAACCCCCCTCCCACCTAGACAGGTGAAACATACAGGCACACGATACAAGTAAACATACCACCACTTTCCAGACCACAGGCAGGATACTACCAGTGGAAGAGACCTGTCACGTCTAATCTTGAAACAAAGACATCAATGTCCCTTGTGGGACACCCCAAAAATTAATGATAATTGGAGTCAGTCCCTGTAACGATTTATCCAACCAGGCTGTATACATACTTGGACCAGTAGGTTGTGCAAGCCTGATGACCCATGGGTCAAGACAACGTATGACATGGGTCCCGACACGCGGAGAGTGGGCAGTGTGTAGTGGTGTGGTTAGACCCCACATGCACCCACAGTAAGGGTGCGTGCTGTAGAGGAGGGCCAGGTGGGGGAACTATGGGTATGCAATTATGGGCCTAGACGTGCAGGTGTTGGCAGGCGCAGTTGTATTCAGTCTGCCCTGGGGATGTCAGTAATATTGCGCGTCGGGCAGAGTTTATGCCCATACCTCTTGACCTCTAAGAGCTAAACCACTGGACAGAACCTAAACCATTGGGGGGACAAATAGGGACAGAAAGCACATATTCCACTTACAACCTTAGAAAGTTGATAGAATAATAGGTTATGCCTTAGCATGACTCATCTGAAGGATGTGGAGTCTTAAACCCAATTACTTGTCTGTATTTAATGGCATCAGTTCCCAGGTTTTTCCATAAGTGCAGATTGTAAGAGGAACACACCAATATCATCAAGCAAACTCTGGACAGGCCACAGATTCTGTACAGTCGACAGGCATGTTTACGCCTAATGGGCAGCCATTCCCTATATGGGTTCCATCGCAGCACAGTCCAGTGTACATGGCAAAGTACAATATAACCATATGTGTTGTTACATTACACACTACACAACACCTACGAACAAATGGTCGGAACACCCCACTGTAGGCATGTAAGCTGATGTAATAGGCATTGCAAGGTATTATTGAAGTCCTCACCCCCACCCAGGGGTGTGAGTGTCCAATGCAAACACCAAATGCAGTGCATATGCACAGTTGTTGTTGTAGACAACATGGCCAGCTGTGGACCTTCCCTGCAGCCATCCTCCACATCCCTGGATAATCCCCCTACAAACACCCCCCTTTGTGCCCCATGCACATCATGTACCTATCAGCCCCTGTTCCATTCCTCTTAATGCCTATGGGTACATGTAGGTGACACCCTCTTCCCCCACTATATTGCCAGTATCTGGAACCCCAACCCACATGTAGTATCACAGCTGTCCCACAAGACACATGTAACTAACATATAAAGGAACACCAAAAGAACACCTGGAGCAGCACAGGCTCACCACCTTGCAAACCACCCCACCTCACACTCTATACCATGACATCAACTAGTGATACTGACACCTCTTGTCCTGCCTCACTGACAAATCCCAACATCTGACATACCTTCCCTATTGCTCACCATCCAATTATATCTACGGGCTACTATACAGTTACAATGTCACCCCCCACTACCTACACCCTAGCTATTTGCCTCTACTGTACCACACAGGTATGGAATATGTACACTTACCCCGAATACCTGCATGTAACCTATCCTGACCTGTGAAACAGGAATCCAATGTCACCTTAAACTGACCTTTGTCAACAGTCATACCTGACATGTAAACCTGACCTAAGCATGGGTAATACCAACAGTTTAATGTAAACTAAGCATGTTTAAGGGGGACGTAGCTATGTTACCTCTGTTACCCTCTATGAATGTGATCACCCCAGTATTAATTGGGACACATAGCTGGGGTCAATGTGTAGCTCTACATCCTGGGCCACCACTGACAATGGACAAGCATACAGTCTGAGTGTCCTGGTTGACAGATGTGAACAAAATGCACAATGTTGCATGTGTGTATGCGGGAGCAAGCAGGTGTAAGCCTGTTTGGCCACCGGTATGTGAGTACCATACTGGTGAAGCAATGTAGAGACTACTTAAGGGCAAGATGCCGCAACCAGAGGTCAGTAATGCTGTGCCATGTGCAAACAAGTGCATACTCACCTACAAATGTTCTACAGTGCCTCAGTCACTCTGTAGTCAACAGCTGTTGTTGCGGCCAATAACAAAATAATCTGCACTGCCAGGTTGCAAATGCCTGACCCTGCACAATATAGTAGACACGAGTTCCACTAAGACATAGTGGATATACAATCAGCTGCTGTGATCACAAACACGTCATCCCGCACAAGTATCCAACAGAATAGGAAATGTATATAACTGTGTAGATTAATACCAGAACATGTGTCCATTGCTCAACCACAGTATTATGAGCAGTCTATGTGCAGCACAGAACAATGCCTGTCCAATCATACTGTGAGAACAGTAGTCCTGCATAATACTGAAGGGAATAATGATATACAGTGCACACCGTGGGGATGTGTGAGCATGCTTCATGCATAGTGTATCACACCTCGGGCATTGGTACCGTGGAACTGGGAGAGCAAACCGCTGCTACACAATACCCTGGCAGGATGCTATCAGTGGGAGAAACACTGTAGAACAGCTAGGTCTACTCTTGACACAACAACAGGTCCATCCCTGGCGGGATGAACCAACAATTGTGGGTCACATCGATGTTGCCACCAGTATCGGAGGAGGATCAGGGGAAGGCTGGTAAATATGTGGACTAAACGGATGAGGAGCCTGCAGATGCTTGGGTGGGGACAGTATACTGGAGGTGTACCGAGACGTGCAGAGAAGGAAATGTGTGGAGGTGTAGTATGGCAGGGCCAGCAACCGGGGAATGGATGGATGCTGTGTACGTGGAGCTCGGGGGCCGGGGGAAGGGAACATGTGTATGTCATTATGGTAGACATATGCAAACAAAGCAAAACAGCAATAGTGTAGTGGCCAAAGCATCCGCCTAACGCGCACGCATTCCCGGGTTGAGTCCCACTGCAGCACATCCTATTTTCCTTGTGATATCTGTATGTTACCTTCATTGTGCTGTATAACCTACTAAGTAACATTTATATTTGCACAGGAGTACTGCCTTATATGCACATGTGAAGTGTCATACTGACTAAGGCACTAGTAAGCATGTGTAAGCGCATAACAGCAGTAGTACGCATGGATACGCAGTTGTAAGTGTGTGTACATGTATTCGCGTGGGGGTAAGCATTGCCTGCATAGATTGAGCTAAGTAGATGCTAGCTGAGTGTAAGGTAATGCAACCCGAGCTTAGCATTGCTTAGCTCTGCGCATATACATGCACACCCGCATATGACCACTCAAATGTCCCTAACTCACTCTGTATCCGACAGCTGGTGTTTTGCCCTGAAACACAATATATGGCTTGTGGAAGGGCCACACCTGGGACGCTGCACATCATACACTATGTGATTTGCCATTAAACCATGACAGATGTATATAACCACTCATTCTACATACATATCATCCAGCACAATCAGTCAACAGCACAGGAAATGTAGTAATAACACACCACACAACCTGTTAATGCATGAATCACGGACATAATGTGCCATAATGTGGGTACAAATAGGGATATCTGTCATATCCTGCTCTAATACACTTCAAACATTGCAAGTTAAACAGGTATATGTGGTAGAACACGTATATTGCTAGAGATGATATGTCTGAAGCACGTATGTGTCTGCACGAATGACTGACCTTAGTCCTAAGGTCATCCATGTCAATTGCAAAGAGAATGAGATACAGGCCACACATATAGGCCGAACATGCATGCACATATGGACACCTATACATCTGTTAATGTAGAGAGATAGACAGCTATAGGTATATATAGGTGTATGTATGACTCACAGATAACCATATAACAGCAGTCATACAGAGATAGATTAATCTGTTCAGTGTATATATATATATATATATATATATATATATATATATATATATATATATATATATATATATATATATATATATATATATATATATCTACATACATACACACACACACATATATATATATATAGATATATATATAGATATATATATATATGGATACATATACATAGCTAGAGCTATATCAATGTCCAGTTCTCTCCCACTATATATGGGGTTGTAACATATGTACTTATGCAGATATACATAAAAAAAGAAAAAAATATATATATTAAATAAATAAATATATAATAAATAAATAAATATATATATATATATATATATATATATATATATATATATATATATATATATACAGATAGACATATGTATATGATTTCCACATGGGAATGGACTCCTGGCCCACACCGTCTGACATAACTGACCATGAGCACAGTTAATGGAGGTGGGGGCACACGATTGGCACCTGGTAATTATTGCAATGTAACCCCCCCAGCACTAACGGATATGCTGAGCAAACCAATATACAACACATGCAGTACTTGATAGCAGGACCCACCACAACACAGCTACAATGCTCCAACAGTTATCCATGTCACCTGTACATGTCAGGCCAATATCTGTAACATATCATGCAGATACACTATTGTACAGTAGGGAATGTACTATGTTGAAGGGCTACACATTACTACGGTACAGATATGCACACACATCCATACATTGACGATCATGTGCAGGTATATATATATATATATATATATATATATATATATATATATATATATATATAGATATATACGATATATGGGATATATGGGTACATACACATATACACAGACAAAGGGTATTAGTAGCCATACATGTGTAGCAGTAGTGTGGACGTACTGAGTGAAATGTATATCCCCAGCCACAAGCCCTGTAACCGGTACCTATGACATGTGTGGTGTGGCAACCAGACCCACAAAGGGGATACTTACCTTGCACACATACCCACTCACAATTCCAAGGACATGGCATGACACACAGGTATGTATACACAGACAGCCTTTATTTGTGTACCATACAATAATGTATGCCATTACTGACAGCACATGGATGTTGATGTATATAACCAGTGATGTATGCAAGGCCCACACATATCAGTCGATGCAGACAATGCAGATATATATCATACTATGGTGTCCGGGCTAATCCCTTCAATTCATACAACATTTGACAACGGATTTGCCTGCATGATACGTAACAGTCAACAATGTCAGATGTAGTCCAGCAGCCTCCAATTACACCCTGTAGTCAAGGCCTAGGGGGACATTCATTACTTGTGGTAATGTCAATGTATCTGTCACATGTATGGTCCCTGGCCAACAAATGTTGTGGGTGTCCATGTTATGACTGGGATGCTAGCAGGAATGTTAGCAGTGGTGAATGATAGGCCATTACCTAACAACCCATACCCGCATCACAGCAGGAAAAAGGCTGCCATATATGTGGAGGACAAAGGCGGGAACGTAGGGCCATACCTGCAATATTGCAGTAACACACCCTGGAACATGCTGGTGTTACAGGATGCTTTGCAACATACCCTTATGCAGGAATATGACATCAGGTACACAAATGGATATAGCCATGCACTGCTAGCATGCAATACACACACTGCCAGTGTAATATCTGATACAGGACCTGTGTGGTGGACAGACAACACATGATAGGCACACCTCTGTCCAGCTAGAGGATGGCCCACAGTAGTGAACTATGCAGACAGACTGCAGTCCAAGGTAAACTAGTATGTACACACACACATACATACACACACACACACACACACACACACACACACACACACACACACACACACACACACACACACACACACACACACACACACACACACATACCCTGTAACACCAGTACTATGTATAGCATTACATCACTCTACTCACAGTCTGTCTGTATGTCCTGATCCTTCTACATATATGTGGCTGCCCTGAGTGTGCAGGTACTCCTGTAAGAGGTATTGTTACCTGCTGTCTGTAACATTGCTGCCCACACAGAGGAAGGATGTCCATCACACAGGGAATGTACAGGGAATACGCCCACATGATGTAGGGATTCATAGTGGGTGGTCGCGATGACAGTGATAACTGGAAGTACTACACATGTGTAGTCATATATATATATATATATATATATATGTATATATATATATATATATATATATATATATATATATATATATATATATATATATATGGCTATCTGGATACGTACATGCCCATATCGTCCCACCATATGTCCTGGAAATGGAGTGTAGCCCTACCCCAGCCCCTATAGTCACAATGTAGTAGTGCAGATGGATGTCTGGTATGTATAGCCGGTATATTAGTAGACATTTGCTACTGTCATTGGGATTGTTGTCACAGACACAGTGTGTGTGGAAGGTGACATATGCTCATAACATGTGTCCCATTGGCTACTGACAGACATCCTAAGGTTATCATGGTACAGTACCTGCATATATAGCAGGCTCGACAGCCATGTCACAGCACAGGGTAGGCTACACCTGTGTGACAGTGCATAACCACAACCAATGTGAACACAGCCACAGCCACATATGGTACACTAGCATACTAGTACGGTATATGGACTATCTGTCCTACACCATCCTCATATGTGCCACTCACAGCATGACCCTACGTATACTAGGCTGCTACACAGTCTGGTCTGATGGCTGTCTGTGGTATGGGACATGTGTGCGTATGGCCCTATACACATATAAGGTAATACAGCACCATACAGTTGGGCAGCATGTAACAACAGATAGAAGGGGAGCTACAACAATGACATCTGCCACAGTCTGTACACAGGCCACAGTACATATTAACAATACACACACTGCTGACATTCACCATCACTATGCAGCCCTCAGTACTGTACAAACATCCACAGTATTTCCAGGGTATGGCATTAAGTGTAACCCCTACTGTACATGATGTGTAGCACTTTGATATATCACTGGCATGTTATCACATATGTTGACACTTTTTCCGGTGTGCAGCACATATGCACCACTTCATGCACGACATATGTACAAAGTTTGACAGAGGTGTGGCAGACAGCACATACACAGGGCCAATATAGACATGTTACTGTGATACCCTCATTAATCTACCATTGCAATGGGGTTTGTTGCAACATATGTCCAATGAGGGATATGTAGTCAGTAACTGTCACAGCCTTTACCATCAACAGACTGCAATCCTCACAGTACCTTTTGCATTCCATGGATAGATGCATCGTGGCTAACACATGACACTAAACGCACAACACTGCCCAGTCTGCAGATGAACCTGCAGATGGGGAATCCTGATATACATGGAACTAACATGGCAGGTATTGCAACATGTAATACAGGCATATTCAAACACTGTTACTCCAACATTACTCCACATGCAGTATAGCAGCACTTACAGTTCGTAGTCAGGTCAGGTACATCCCCCTCCTGTTTGTTGCCCTCTTCCCGCAGTGTATGTTGTTAGACGTAAATCCCCAACCCATCTATAATGTTGTTGTGTCTTTCGGCTTTTCCCGGTTAGGGGTTGCCACAGCGGAACTCTGGTCCGCTAATGATTGGTAGTTGATTTTTACATGCCGAGTTATCAGCCCTGATGCACAACCTTCAACGAAGGTATGCCCATTCATGCATTTCTCCATGCAGAAGACACTCTAGCTGAGAATCGAACCGGACAGCGTCTGACTGTGAGGCGACAATGCTACCGCAGCACCACCACCGTGTGCTGTTTGCCAAACAACAGTTCTAGCTAATGCTCACAGTGACAGACAAGGGTTAATACCACCAGGATGTTGCCAGGTAGTGGAGTGCGTTTCCATGCAGTTGGCTATGGGAATGTTACCATACCTGTTCCACATGCAATCGGCTAGAGAAGGCCTGCAATACATGCAGAGGCCATCAGCTGATCATAAGCATCACTTTAAATACACATGCTGCTGCCTAAGCAATACAAGTGTGGGCCTCCACATCTGCCAGAGAGGGAGTGGGGGAGGCAGACAGAGGCAAATACATGTCAGGGAAGGTAAAACCGATGCATGTTTGCGTCACACACGTACCAGCACAGGGTATCAAACACCTGGCAGCTATGTAGCGCTATCACAGTCCGATGCTGTTATTGGATGCACCACATGGGTTATCTGTTGGGGAGCACTCAGAACATATATGTGATGGTGAGTGACATCTGCAACAGGGATACGGTAGATATACAGTAGGTGATATACATGTGCCTGTCTGCATGAACAGGTGCCAGTGTCAGCACAGGCACACTCAGACAGGGATGCACACACATTAACACACTTGGGGGATTGCCACAATACATCAATGTGCAGGGAACACATGCACCACATGGGTGATACAGAGGTCGTATGGGCAGTGAATATGAGGGGGTGTCTGACATTAGGCAGCATGCCTCACTGTGCCCTGGGGGAGTAGTGCATGTGGATGTGGACAAAGGCACCATACAACACAAACATAAACACACAGGGTCCAGTTTGGACATGCATGGATGCATGTCTGCATGGGTGTGTGGTGGCCAACAGTGCCAGCAGGCTATACAAGGGTAGGTGATGGGTATATCTTGGCATCAGCCCACATGACAATGGTCTGCATTGTGGCACAGGCCTTTAGCTTCTGCATTTCCCCGCACAGGTGGGTATTGCATCCGTCTTCCAGGCACCTGGGTGACCATTGTGTGTGGCCAATGCTGTGCATCACTTGCCATGTATGTGTTCCCTAGTCCATGACTTGGATGGTGTCCAGGATGTGCACACCTCCCACATGCATGTACAGTGACATGTGGAACTGTACCTGGGATGTCTGGCCCATACTGTGAACACAACTTATCATCAGATATGCCAGTCTTGCCCACATGCGGCAGGGAGTGGTACTGGTCAGCAGATTTACCCTGCACCCACATTGATAGCATGCTAGCAACATTTCCTGATGTCAGTGTCATGTGTCCATGCAGGCCATGTTGTCAGGCATGGTATGTCCATTGTGAGTCACATGTGAAGGCACAGTGGGGGTTGCTAACTGTGATTGGCAGGCCTTGATGTCACATGTATGGGTATGGCTTTGTACTCCAGCCTCTCAGCCATTTACATCTGTTATCCCTGTATGGTTGACATTGTGATATATAGTAGGGCCACCATAAATGAAATTAGCAAAACCCCTCCCCATTGCCCACAGGTTTCACAACCACCTTTACACAGGACATGAGTTACAAACACACACACCTGTCATGTCTGGGAGTAGAACCCCTACCTAGTTGGTTTACTACACTACAGCACTATGCAGTTAGATTATGCACCACAGACATTACTGAAGTTCATTTTCCCCAAAGGTGTATTTCACAATTAATGACATCAGCAGGACTACCAAAGTAGGGCATTTGTAATGTACTGCGAGTGAGTAGCCTATAATGCATTGCTCCATACACAGACACTGGGACACACATCACATCTGGAACTGGCATGGATGGAGATGTAACACTACCACCTTTCTAAATCACACTACAGCAGTACGCTGTTACAGAACATGCTATGGCGATTACTGGACTATCAATTTCTAAGAGGTTTACTTCTAGATGAGTGACATCGGCAGCCTTGGCAAAGTAGTGTATTTGTATTGTATGAAGTGTGAGTAGCGTAAAAACCATCGCTGTTTACCCAGTCAGACACACACACACACATACACACAGTTGCCAGGGCTGGGGTTTGAACACCTACCTAGCTAGTTTATCACACTACAGCAGTATGCAGTTACAGAACATGCTACAGTGATTCCTGGGCTATCAATTTTCCAGAGGTGTACTTCTAGATGAGTGACATCAGCAGCCTTGGCAAATTAGTGTATTTGTATTGCATGAAGTGTGAGTAGCCTAAAAAGCATTGCTCTCTACCCAGTCAGATACACACACAGTTGCCAGAACTGGGGTTCGAACACCTACCTAACTAGTTTATCACACTACAGCAGTATGCAGTCACTGGATGTGCCACTGTGATTACTGGGCTAGTAGTTTCCCAGACGTGTACTTCTAGGTGAGTGACATCAGAAGCCTTACCAAAGTTTAATATATGTATTGCATGGACTGTGAGTAGCCTAACAAGCATTTCACTCTACACAGTCAGAGGCAGACAGGCACACACACAAACACACACTCACACAATTGACAGGTCTGGGGTTAGTACTACTACCTAACTATGCTGTCACTACAGCAGTATGCAGTTATGGGATGCGCCATGCATTTTATTGAGCTATGGCTCTCCCAAAGGTGTAATTCACATTGGATGACCTCAGCAGGCTTGTCATACTACGGCTATGGGGAGGGCAGCGTGTGCATGGGCCATACCCCATTCATGTAGGGGTTGACATGCCACATGCGGGTATACACTGGGTCATATGTCACAGGTGCGTGTATACAGCTACTAGATGGCTGCTTCCTTGCACCATCTTGTTGCACAGCTGGCACGTACACCACATAGTCTGTCATGCTGACAGGTACTGGTAGCTAGTATCTGCAGTGGGTTACATCTGCACCTCATGTATTGGGAGCCCTTAGGCTGTGTGCCAGTTGGGACAGGTCTGCATGGCTCCTTGTCACAGTCACCCTCTTCCACACATCTATGCCCGTGTGCCTATGGCTTATTATAGTGTGTTGTCCTTACATATTTGTCTGCATTTCTATCCACTGTGTGTGCAAGGCAGGAGAGGTGCATACTGACATATGTTAACACTGAGAACTGCAACTTCCAGAGATGTCTTGTCCACTGGTGTTTACAGACACGGCCTTTATGTGTTTAAGTGTGTGAGCATGCCCAGTATGGCCATCAGTGTTGCATGTGTGGACCACATCCAGATTGTTTGTACTGTGGTGCTGACCTTTTGTTGTACACCAGCAGGTAGCATGCTGTGTCTGTAGGGTATCCATTGGTAATTTGCCATTGAATGTTTCTACATTTCTGCATAGCGGAGGGCACCTGACTGTTTCTACTGTTCTACACAGGAGTGGCAGGGGGGCACACCTGACTGTTACTCTATGTGGACATTGGATGGAGGGGCGCACCTGACACTTGTACACATTTGCTATGACTGTACTGGTAAGTAAGGTACTCCATTTCAGTCTGTAGTCTTACCTATCCTGCTGGCTAGGGCATACTAGTGTCTGACTTCTTAGCCTTCACAACTTACATCCAACTGCCTGGCCTGCTGCGGTCTGTCTGTGTAGGCCTGGGGAAGGGTTAATCATAGGGCACATTCGGAGGCCATAGTACAGCATTTGTTTGTGTTTGTCTTCACCTGTCTTGCTGGCTGAGACTGTTGCTGAGTATGTGAAACTTCCTGACTGGTGTGTGGCTCTTATGGACACCCCTGTCACTCAGGCCATTTCCTGCAGTGGGTTTTGTCACCCTGTGTAGTACTGGCTACTATGGTGACTCCAAGTATGTGTTACAGATCTCATGCCTCCACTAAGGGTGTCTACTGTCTGCTGCCTTGACATCCAGCCACCCAATTCCCTTGCATGTTCACATCCATACCGTAGCTACAGGTAAAAACACATTCTACTCCATTTGACAATTGGTAGGTTGATTGACTTACCTTGAAGTTGTGCCAGACTTGAGGATGGTGCTGGAGGGCTGCCTATGTCAGATGCACATAGTACATTCCCTATACATGGTTAGGCACAGGTAGTGTCATGTTTGGCATCCCTTTTACTGTCTGTGCGAGTCAGAGAGAGGTGTCATTCCATGGGGCCCTACTGTGTCAGTCTATATGCTATGTGTTGCCTCTTTGCAAAGCCAGGGCATACTGGGCATGCCCCCTTCTGCCTACTGGACCAGGCTCAGGTTGTTCCTCCTCTGAGTCACTCTCTACCTGTACAGGCCTTGGCATTGGTGGGGGGCTGTGTGGCTCTGCCCCATGCTGTTCCTGCTGCAGCTGTTTCTGCAAGATCATATTGTGTAGCATAGCACATACCATTACTATTTGGGTACATGTAGCTGGTGAATACTGCAGGGCTCCACCGGATGTGTCCAGACACTGGAACCGTGACCTGAGCATCCCAAACATATGCTCTATTATATGTCTGGCTTGCACGTGTGCATCATTATGGCGTTGTTGTTCAGGTATGTGTGCGTTTCTGATGGGTGTCATCAGCCACGGCTGAAGTGGGCACCCAGCATCCACCACTAGGTGACCATAGGGGATGTCCACATTAGCAAATCTGTGGTACAGCTGCATCAGTTGCCATATGTGTGAATCGTCATAGCTTCCAGGTCAGCCTGCACACACATTCAGTATAATGCCCTGGGCATCACATATGACCTAGCAGTTGATGGAGGGGATGCCCCTGCGATTGATGTAGGCCCTGCCCTGCTCATCGGGTGGGCTTTGATATGTAAGTGCATGCAGTCTATAGCACTCACTATCCCAGGGTAGTTAGCTATTTGGTGGAAGAGGCACATATTGCGAGTCAACATCTCACGTGTGTTGAGGAAATATACGTGCTCACTGGCATGTGCTGACATGGCATCCAGGAACTGGTGGAATACTCTGGATGCTGATGCCTGTGAGATGCCCATGTTATCCCCAGCTGTACTTTGGGAGGTACCTGTGGCTAGTATACCTAGTCCTACACATACCTTGGTATCCACTGGGATGGATTCCCCTCAGCCAGTGTGGTGTGTCAGGTGTAGCCTGCACAGCTCAATGATTTGCTGTAGGAGGTCTCTGTCCACCCTATAGTGCTCCACTATCGCCAACTCATGTAGCCCCTGGTAGGTTACCCTGGGTCTGTACACTCTTTTCTGTCTCTTCACTGTGGTTGTTCAGCAGCATTGACATCCTCACCACCCTCGGCCTCTTGCACATGTTTTTCTATGTTGCCTGCTGCAGCTCTTCTCATTTTATAGGTTTGGTTTTAAAATTTCCCCGCTTGTATACACCGGTGGTGTAGAGTGTGGAAAAACCAGGGGGGTAGGTGTTTACTTGGTTTATAGTGGTGTTCTCAGCTGGGCTGGGCTGGTCTGCTTCCTGTGTGATTAGCTGATTCTGATACATTTCACCTGGTAGCTCAACTAGGTCACCATGATCACCTTCCTACTGCTGTTTTCCCTTCCCATTGCCTCCCTGTTTAGGCCCATGTGAGTGCCGTGCAAATGGAGTGCTCAAATGTGCACGGAGTTGCTTTTTCCTGGTTTAACTTCCTTTTTCTTCCTGTACAACCTGGTGCATGGCGCACACACCCGCTTACCCTTTGTAAAGAGTGCTAGACAAGTTTAGACACACCCCTAGCTTAGCTGTGCTATGCTAGGAGCAATCCCGAGCCACCAGTCTCCAATCCACTTACAGTATGTCTGGCACCCCCCTCCATGTTGTCACCTATATCCTAGTCTTGCACCCAGCTATCCATATTCTTGCACTCTTGGGACCTGCCTCACACCCTGGGAAAATCTGGGATTCACTAACCTTTCCCTCATTTGCATAGGATTGCCTACTAATGCATAGTTACATGTCCCACAGTGAGCCTCCCCCCTTAGCAACCATTACTCACTGGCCAGGTTGTCTTCTGACTGCCATTGACTTGCATGGCAGAATACCTATTGTTAGAATGCTTATTTTAGGTTTATTTTATTAATTTCCCCCGATCCCGCTTGCGCATCGTTGCCCTATGCTTAACCGGCGAGATCGGCGAGGCTAAAATTAAACGTTGTTTATTTTTTTTCTTTTACATTTTGCAATGCCAGTGGCCTTCTACTTGGACACTGGCATGCTTCCTCAATGATAAGCAGCCTTTATTTGGAGCTGTCAAAGCTCCGGTTTGTAGATTGCTGAACTGTACTTGGTTACTAACCGAGTACATTTCTGAACACTGCACTCATCCTGCACGGATGGCTGTCAGCTTCCTGGATCACATATTACCCTCATTTGCATGGTTTTCACCTGCAAATGATGGTAATTTGCATACAGGAGCTCGGTCCATGCAGGATTAGCCTAAGAGCTCACATGCACGTCCCGGGAGGTTGTTCCTGGATCGCACGTTGGCCATATTGCCGAAAATAGCTCTTAAACTAATCCTGCATGCTATAAAGGGCTTCGTAAATCCGGGGGTGTATTTGTTTGCAATGTACTACTTTTTTGCATTAACTAAAGTTATCCAAAGTGTCTAAAGTGTGCAAAGTGTTGGTAGTGTGTGCAGTATTACAGCTCAGTCTTTACAAAGAGTACAGTTATTTCAAAGACTCTTGTTGTGCAGTTAAATATAGTTACAAGTACCTTGGTGTGTGTTTGAAACTTATTTGGTATGGCAGAGGGATTTCATAGACCTGGTCTGCTTGTATTTGATAATAATATTGCTGAAAATTGGAGTGTGTTTGGCAAGAATATGATATTTTCATACAAGCTGCTTTTTCTGATAAAGACACACATACAAAAGTATTTATTCTGCTCAGTTTAGCTAGTTCAGTAGCCATTGAGAGAGAACATTCATTTGTGTATGCACCTACCATTTATGCAGAGGAGGGGGAAGATTGCCATATTGTGGTAAAGGCTGAAATGCTCGTGAAGTGAACCTTAAACTGAATCCTCAGAAATGTAAATTGAGGCTAAAAGAAGTTACTTATGTGGGTTATTTGTCTGCCAGTTCAGGCTTATGACCAGATCTATCTAAGTAAACTGCGATTCTTGAGATGCCAGCTCTAGACATTGCCACATCTTTACAATGTTTTCTTTGTATGGTCAACTATTTTGGCAAGTTCATTCCTGATTTAAGTGAGCTTTCAGCACCAGTACGAAAAATGACATGTAAAAATGTAACTTGGTCCTGGTTTGAACAACACCAAAGAGCATCTGATGTCCTGAAACAGACAATTGTCAGTCCACCCACTTTGAGATATTATGATGTTCACAAACCTGTAACTCTTTTCTGTGATGCTTCAAAATATGGTCTTGGTGCAGTAATTCTTCAAGAGGGTAGACCAGTAGCCTATGCATCCAAAACTAACTCAAACTGAGATGCAGTATGTGCAAACTGAAAAAGAGCTTTTGGCAATAGTGTTTGCATGTTCAAAGTTCAGTGTTTATATTTATGGCTGACCTATCCAGCTTGAAAGTGATCAACTACCTCTGGTTACTATTTTGAGAAAACCAATGCACACAGTTGCTAGATTGTAACGCATGATGTTAAAATGCATACGTACAATTTCAATATGGTTTACACAAAAGGCAGACTTCTTTATCTTTTTGATACTTTATCCAGATCACCCAGACAAACCACTGACCAGCATGACAATGAAAAAGCTGATTTTGAAGTTATGGGAAGTGAGACATTTTTCTTGCACACGTCTTGGTGAACTTAGAAATCACACAGCTTCTGATCCAGTTCTGCAGAAGATGAAGCATTTTATCAGTCATGGATGGCCAGCAAAACAATCTTGTTTACCACTAGATGTGCAGCAGTATTTTCTTTATAGAGATGACATTTTGATGGAAGGTAGTATCATCATGTAAGTTCCAAGAGTGCTAAATCCAAAATCCTTGCAACAAGAGTATATTAAAAGCTTGCACTGAGGTCACCCAGGAACTGAGTCTACCAAAAGAAGGGTGAGAGGACTAATATTTTGGCCTTCTTTGTCAAAAGTTATTGAGAAGGAAATCTCAGCTAGTTCAATTTGTAATAGTACTAAATGGCACCAACAAATAGAACCACTTCAGCTGAACCAGATTCCTGAACTACTTTGGTTGACAGTAGCCAGAGATATTTTAGAATGGAAAGGACAGCATTATTTATTATTAGTAGACTTTTATTCAAATTGTTTTGACATCGACCTACTTCCTAACCTAACTTACAGTACTGTCATTACGAAACTGAAGAGACATTTTTTCTGTCCTTAGTAGTCCTCACAAAGTTGTTTCTGACAATGGTGCACAGTTTACAAGTCAGCAGTTCAAACGATTTGCTGAAATATGATACTTTGTTCATGTTACTAGTAGTCCTGAGTATCCACAATCTAATGGCTTGGCTGAACATGCAGTTCAAAGTGTGAAACAGTTGGAGAAATCCAAAAGAGAGAAAACTGGTATTTTTCTCAATTTGCTTAATCTCAGAAACATTCCATGAGACAATTTACTTGGTTCCCCTGCTCAGAGATTGATGTAGAGACACACCAGAACTGCACTACCAGTTAGTAAAAAATGTTGATTCCAAGTGCTAAAAACAACAAAGTAGTAAAAGCTCAACTCATGAAAAGCATTTGTCACAGAAATTCCATTATGACAAAACCAGAAAAGCTCTCAAACCATTAAAAGAAGAAGAGATAGTGAGGATGCAGACAGCAAAAGGTTTTGATCGAGTAGGACTTGTGAAACATCTACGGGAGGAACCGAGATCATACATCATTGAGTCATAAGGAATGGTATTTAGGTGGAATCATCAACATTTATTGCCAGTGCCCAAGCCAGTGTTACAGCATTCTTGTCTGTAATTGAGACTCTAATTCTCAGAGTATGCTATCAAATGTTCCTATTCCAGAGAACAATTCATCTTCTGTTCCTGTTCCTGAAAGTGTCCCTGAAGTTCCTAATGAAGAGCATTACCCAGTAACTGTTCCTGTTGCTAAACCCATACTGATTATCATATAATGAGGTCAGGTCGTATCTCAAGACCTAATCCTAGATACACGGCAACCTGGACATGATTGTTATTGTTTGCAGGTTTAAATAATTTACATGTATATCTGATTGTCACACTTTTCATTTGCATGACAAAATTGTCGAAGAGGGAGGATGTAGATCATAGTGTGTTTGTTGTACCTTTAAAGCCACTGTAGTTTGTGGGCATGTGCATATAAGTACTGAGCATGTGCAAGCAGAGTGCCATTTTGTGTAAGCAGCCAGAGTGAAAGCATGCATGTGTGTAGCAGTCAGTCAGTTAGCTAGTTTGTTTAAGTTTTATAATCCAGTCATCCATCCTGATGTGTTTGTGTGTAATAAATAAACACTAAAGCCTCATCTTCTTATCTGAATACACAAGGCAAGAAACAGGACAAGCATGCAGACTCTGCACAGAGGGCACCTCAGCTGAGAATCAAACCAGAAACTCTCTTGTTTATAAGGTGCCATTGCTAAGCACTGTACTACTGCACCTCTCAGCTGTAAAGAGAAATCTGCTGGAGTTTTTCAACTGTTAAATGCTATTCATCATCTGTAACATTGTGTGTACAACTTTAATTATCTACTTATATGGATGTGCTTACTTGTGTGAGTAAATCTAAATATTATAATTGATAAAGTATACTTATGTAAAAGTAACATGTTACTTTAGTTAGTATCTAGTAATAGTAGTATATTACTTTTTTAGAAGAGTAATAAGTAATAGTAATATATTACTTTCACTGAAAGTTAGTAGTAATCATAACTTATTACATTTATAAATAACTAGCACAACACTGGCTATTTACAAAATCCCTGTACAGCCCTATAGATAGCTGTATAGAGTGAGCTGTGCTCAATGAAATGAAGAATAAGACAAACTCAAAAGAAAAACGATGCTGGTGAAATTGTAATATCAAAAGATTATACAACAGAAGAAAAAGTCTTGGCTAAGCATAGAAGGAACAAAGCCTGACATACTAAAAAAAAATCCTGACCAATCTAATCAGGCAGCTAAGAGGGTTAATTAGCACTTCAAAGGCTAAATTTGAAGAAAAAAAATGCTTCTCAGGCAAAGGACAACCACAAAGCTTTCTACAGCAATCCCTGTCACCTCAAGAGAAATATCAAGCAATGCTCATAACTTGTAAATGGCATTGCCCATACTGAACAGAGGCTTTTCCCAACATTTTGGCCAACAGGTTTAGCTCAAATTTCTCCTCCCCACTCCCCCCTTGATACCCTAAAGGAAATATTGCATGCCACAACCCCCCAACCCTTACCAGGGAAAAGAACTTCACTGCACTTTCCAAGGCCAAAACACTGCATCAATGGGCCCCGATAACATTCTGGGATGCTTACTAAATAACATGAAACATGACATATCTGGTCCACTTGAATCACTTTTAAATTGGAGCCTGCAGTCATTCCCCTGTACAAAGGAGGTCCAACCATGGATCCAGGTAACTACAGGCCCATAGGTCTGACCAGCCTCATATGTAAGGGCATGGAAAGAATCCTCATGGACATAATAAATGAGGACATAGGTAACCTGCAAATGTTGGACCCATCACACTTCAACTTTGTTAAATGAAGTTCATGCCTATTAAATCTGCTGGACTTCTTTGAGGGAGTCACCAAAGCAATGGAAGAGGACAAGACTGTGCACGCAGCTTACCTTGACTTAGCCAAGGCTTTTGATACAATACCTCAATCAGACAAATATATAAGCTCACTAAATTAGGTATGAGCCATTTTATCACCCACTGGATATTGAACAGGTTCACTGTTAGGACCCAGGTGCTCAAAACTGGTGAGGCTATCTCCACCAAGAGGCCAGTCACTGACAGAGTTTTCCATGGCTTGGTACTGGGCCCACTAAATTTTGTTTTCTATTTCTCTTAAGTGGAAGCAAATACTGAAGGCTTATGGCTGACTAAGTTTGCAGATGACTGCAAGCTGTGGCTTATCATCAACTCCCCTTCAGACACTAGCATTCTTCAAGAAGGCCTATCTCTGACTAACAAATGCTGACAAAGCCATGGTTTTAAACTCACTGTTAAGAAATGCATAATTGTACCCATTGGGAAGTCAACTATTCTGGTTAATTACAGTGTTGATAATATGCCCCTAAGAGTCACCCAGTGGTCAGTGATCTGGGTATACACATAGATAGTAGCCTTACCTTTGACCACCATGTGGCCGTAGTGGTGGGAAATCCTTTTATATTGTGAAACTTATAAGTAAGGGTATGGTATCTAGGTCCAAAGAGGTCAATATCCCACTGTACTATGCCCTTTTTAGACCAATAATCAGTGGTGGCTTGTGATATAGAACTGCTGACCCCAAAGCTGTGAACCACAAGAAGGAAGCAGACTGTTGATTCCCCAGAAGTGTGTGTCTGTGAAGTGCCCCACTTGGTAAGCACTGGTGGCTAGAGAGAATGCAGGATACCTGTGGGTGGTGCTTGAACCCTGTACCTTGGCTACAGGTAACAATTCCTGAATTCCCTACCCACCACCATTTGTGAAACTTTTGGAGATTTTTGCCTTATATTTTGTTCTGTTCTGTTCCTTGTAAAATCTGTGGTTTCTGAGTGCTTGGTTCCTTTAATAGTTGATGGTGCAGTGGTAGCATTGTTGCCTCACAGCTAGAGGCTTTCTGGTTTGATTCTCGGCTGGGGTGCCTTCTGTGTGGAGTCTGCATGTTCTCTGTGGGTTTGCTCTGGTGTCCTCCCATCTTACAAAGACATGTGTCTGCATTGTTTCTCCCTGGGCCTCTGTTGAAAGTTGGCTTTTATTCCAAGTCAGACTTTTCTGGTTAACAAATGTTAAATAAATAAAACTAACAGGCATTTGAATTTCAGACTTCATATTCTTCAGAAAGTACATAGTAACACAAAACCTTTTATTCTAACAATTTTCTAAGTTTATAAGATGAATATTTGAAATTTGTCCCTATTTTTGGGACTGTATTCCCCCATTATTGGCTTTGTCCAGGTTTTTTGTGCTAAGGTTGAGAGCTATGGTGAGAACTGAATTCACTGAATATGTTTGAGGGCTGTATTCCCGCATTGCTGTCTTTATCCAGGTGTTTTGTGCTAAGAGGTTGACAGCTATGGTGAGAACTGAATTCACTAAATGGTAGCCATTTAAGTTTCAGTCTTCCTCTCTTTCATAAAATAGCTGATTTGGCATAGTGGTATGTTTCTATGACTGTTTTGTACAGGGTCCTGGGTTCAAGACTTTGCAGTAAAACACATTTTGGTAACACAACATTTTATTCTAGCAACTTTCCAAGATTATACAAGCAATGTTTAAAATGTGTCCCTGGTTTTGGGCTTTTGTCTCTCCCCAATACATTTTGGCATTTTCCAGATTTCTTGTGCTGCAAAGTTGAGAGATACAGCCAAGTGTCGAGTAGATTTTACAAGGAGCTGAGAGCTGCAGGGGGAAGAGAAGTTTAGTGCTGCTTATAATAAAACAGCTGGCATTGTTAATTGCACAACAGGTAGTGTACTTGCTTTTGATATGGAAGGCTGTGGGTTCTACACCCACAGTATGTAGATGCGTTGCTGATATTGTACTGTGTTGTAAACTGCTTCATTAGTTACTGATCTTCTTAATGTGGAATTATTTAGATGACTTTTACTTTGGTAGAGATTGTGCATATTTACTGATACTGGTGAACTATAGAAGTTTGAGTAGACTTTTATGATGGAAATGTTCTCAATTGGGCAATTTTGTCATTATTGGTGTATGCATTTTGTTTCATAGTTTACTGGAAAATGTTCAAAACAATAAATGTAAAACACCCTCTAAAACCATACTGTATTATACAAGGAATATAATTTAATGCAACCAGGAAGGTGCATCACAAAACACATGTATGTTTTGTATGCAAGGGGCCTATCATTTGAAAATAGCCCACAGTTAATCTTTATCTGACACTAGCCAAATGCATTTTCTTTGGATGTGGGTTTCAATGCTGTTTCAATGAATGTGAGTTTCAAGGGCAGAGAAGTTTTAATGCTAAGTCTGTTTTCATTGTGAGACTGCATTGCTTTGTTCAGCAGATGCCTTTGGTGTTTGTGCTCTAAAATGCAAAATAAAACTTTCAAATGAAGTTCAAATTATTGTAGAAGAAAAGCAGTATGCACATTAGTGTTTATGGTAAATGAGGTGAAATAGCCAAGTGATGGTTCATTGGAATGGCTGCAGGGGGGAGGGTCCCTTCGACCATGATTTTGTGCAGGTGAAGAGCGGCAAACTCAAAGACAGCCCCAACTGAACTATACCTCTCAAGTGTCCAGATTTTCACAGAATGAATAGATTTTTGCTTCCTATCTTTGGTTTGTTCCTCATAAAATGTGTGGTTTTCTGGCAAATCATTTAGGAATTAAGTCACTAAATAATGACAAACACTGAGTTTCAGACTTCATAACCTTCAGAAAAATCCATGCTAAAGCAAGACCTGTTATTCTATCAACTGTCTCAGTTTATACAAGAGCAATTTTTAGTACTGTTTATATGTTCCCCCAATATGTTTAGCAATGTCCAGATTTCCTGCATTAACAGGTTGAGAGGTGCATGCAAATAAATTGCTTTATAAAATTAGGCATATCCAAACCTCTCAATTGTCCCTGATTTTGGCTCAGAGTGTTGCTCTTCCCCTAATAATCTCGCTGCAAAGTGGCAATTTTGGAAGAAAATGTGGAGGGTTTACAATTAATAAATAACTGTAATAATTATAGATTACTTTATTTCAGAAATGCATGTAGATTCTTTTATTTTATCAGCTGCTCAAGTTAGCAGTACTAATATTAAAAATGTGTCCCTTCTTTGACAGGTTCCCAGCTGTATTGTGTAGCTATTTTATATTTTTGCATCACATTTTTGGTCCATTTTTCATAAAATTGTGTTTTTGGCAAATTAATGGCAAATCATTAAAGATTGAAGTTAGAAAATAATGACAGACATTTGAGTTTCAGATTTCATACCCTTCAGAAAATTCATACTAATGCAAAACCTACTATTCTATTATCTTTCTAAGTTTATAAGATCGATATTTAAAAATTGTACTTAATTTTGGGGCTTTGTCCCACTTCTATGTATGGCTTTGTCCAGATTTCTTGCTCTGAGGTTGAGAGGTATGACAAATGTGTCAGGACCATCACAGTCAGCCAGAGACATTTCAAATTGTGACATACTTGTTGCACCCCACTCCTCCATGTAGTGACTCTGGATGTGTCCAAGCAATGCAAGGAGCAGGTATGCAGTGTATACGTGCAGAGTATCCCCCATCCAAGGTAGACACAAGTACTACAGTGGCTTTTCATCTGTCCTTGATGTTACAGAATGTTCTAGTTTCTGTCATATTTTTATACTGTGGATTTATGCTTATTATTATTCAGAAAGTGCCTGTTGCACTGTGTTTAAGTAGCAATGCTTTAATGACCATCAGGTAAGCTTGTCTGAGATTGTAAGATGCATAAGCTTTAATAAGCATACTGTTAAAGAACTGCCAACATTGAAAGCCTTTCTGTTGTTGCCATGCAGAGAATACTTACATAACTAGATAATGTATACGCCTTGGGTATTGAAATGCATATGACAGTATTTGTAATAAAGGACAGGATTACATCATTTTAAGAAGCTTATTACATTTGTTGGAGACTTGCAGTCATCTTTGCAGTCTTTACCTGTAAACTAAACAGAATGCCAGTCTATAATGTGTGGTCCATAACCTGTGCAGTAATCTTTTAAGCAATGTATCTTGAGCTTGTTTCTTGTTTGCTTTTCATTTTTTACTTTGATCATGTTTTCCCCATGATTCAAGTAGATAGTTGTTGTCAGGCAGCAGGTCTTTTTTGAATAAGAAACATTTTTACAAGTGGGGGTATCACAGAGATTGTTACTTTTAGCATGTTACTTGGTACTTTAATAAAGCTGAATATAAATTATAATTAGAACTGCAGTGCAAGGAGAAGTGGTTTGAGTTGAGTGCTGCTTGTTTTTCTTATACTTGATTTTGACTGGCATTCCAGTAATGTATTTAAAAAGTAATTTATTTTTTCATGCCTCACAACCTTTTTGTTTCCATCTAGATATTAAGTAAGCTGTCATGCAGCCAATGCATTGAAATATTTTTTTCTTCTACACTTTCATTTTGTCTTGATTGGACTCTCATAATTACGGTTTGGCACCCAGGGCAGCGTATTTAATTAAAGTTACATTTTTTTTTATTTTGAGCAAAGCTCCTGCCTTTTCTAGTTGACCACACCTCTTCCCATTGACCCCACCCATTCAGCTGTCTCCTGCAGCCCCCCTTTAATTTAAAGTCACCAGCCACCACTGCCAATAATACAGTAAAATGCTCCCTTCTGTATGCACCTGACCAGGCATGTGCAGCAACAAAAGCAACCTCAGAGGATCCTTATGAAAAGAATACAATGCATAATAAACCTGTCTTATACAGAGTGCCTTAAAGCCCTTTCCCTCTACTTAGCTTCCTATGGATTGCTGAAGGGTGATCTATGCCTGGCTTAAAAGCCACCTGCAAACCCCACACTTATGAATCTCCTGCATAATTGTAAGTCAAACAGTACAAGAAATACAAGATCTAAGGATCTGAATTTTGTCTGTGACTTAAACAGAATATACTGGAGAGACAGTTATGTGTCTCAGAGACTGCACCTCCAATGGAACAGGCTTCCCATTCAAGTGAAACTGAGTTCATCTGCTACCCAATTTAAGCACAACGTCTACCATTGGATGGGGAATAGGAAATTTACACCGGGCTTGGCACCCATGTCTTTTATGTAGAGAGGTAGTTTATAAATGTCTGGCCTTCAGTGTCCTGTTTGGATGTAGGATATCATTATTCTTTCTGGAAAAGTTGGCTAGGCTTTGAAAGGCCCCTAGGTCATTAGCCTAGTAACAAGCTATGAATCTATGGATGTATAGGTGTGTTGTTAAATCTTACATGCAGTAGGTGTATATCTGTAAAGGATGCAGTTATTTTCATTTTGGTGTTTTCTTAACCTGCAGACATGCCAACATAAGATGTGAATATGCTCCAGTGTGTCATTTCTACAGACCATACCAACAGCACACTGTGACCCGAGCATAGTGCTGCTGTTGTCTTTGTCACAGTCCAGCTGAAGATAAGTCTTACCACAGGTATGTAGCAGTGCCTCACACATGTATGACTGTGCTTCAAATTGGTCATGTGATGAGGGACACCAGTTTGTAACTGGCATTTGCATTGCCAGTTGGTTGCTGGGGCACATACAGTCACAACAGGATGCCATCAGGTACAGGGCATACTGGTCTGCATTTGTCTGTGCAGCATGTACACGTTGCTATTCATTGTGGATCTGTCCTGCACGTGTCTTCTAAGATATGACGATCACCGATGGCCTGAGAAATTATATATAATTGTTCCATCTGGATATATGACATAAGCTGTGACATATTTATGTGTATCTGTGTCTAGCATTCAGATTTTTACCCACTGTTCATAAATAGTGACTATATATATTTGATATGTTTAGTGCTTTCAGTGGTCCATTATTTGTCAGTGTCCATATATGTTCCACATATTTCTTGCATATGGCTCAAAAAATCATTTGTTTGTGAGAAATCATTGTGTGATTTAATCAAGAAATCATACCAATCACTTGATTCTTACATAATATCCTTCATGACATGCATTATGGTCCCCAACCTGTGGCCATAGTGACTTTCATGAGTGATTCATATCAGTATGTAACACTTGTTGCAAAATATGGGGTTTGCTCTTATATGGGATTTGTTCTTAAACTAAGTCCTTAAAATTCTAGTGTTGCTGTCTTCCAATGTCTCTCTGTATAAGTTTTCTGGGTACTGTGATGTGAATTTGTGATTAAGAACATTAAAGGCACACTTACATTAGTCTATTTTATTGCATAGTGATAAGGTTAATTCATGGCTATTAATGTTGATTTTTCAACTTTTTTTTATTTATTGCATCGTACAGAAGCTTCACAAAGAGACATCCCACCAACTGACTGCTATACCAGAGTAGACGTGCAGGGCATTGCCAGAGGAGTCCAAATCTGAGGATGAGGCAGTAGTGCCATTTGATGAGCGAGAATAATTCCCTGCTGCTGTTCAAGCAGACCAGTGACACTGTGCCCAACAATGAGAAGATTTGTGAGAACAGATGAGGGAAGTCATCATAGATGTATTCTGTGCTCAGATGTAAATAATGATGGACCACATCATGTACAATGTGTGACTCCTTCTAGGAGATCACCACAGAAATCATCCATGAGCTTTGGACCTGCCAGGAGGATCTCTCCCAGCAGCAGGTATGGTCTTTGTGCTCCTTCAATGTGTCATGTAGCCTGTGTATGATAGCCACATAGGTTATCATTACTAATGTCATGGTGCTTATTTTTGCACAATCTGAAATATGACAGTCCTACTCTCCTTGTAATTTCCCTGGTAGTGTAGGACAGGCTGTTCTATATTGGGTATCCTCTGCCATCTTGCCATTTGCTGTATATGTCAGATTCCTCTCAGTGCCTTTGGTATGGTAATCTCTTGTCCTGTAAAGGACATTTCACAGTGTTGCTCAAATTCAAGACCCACAGTTATCTGCAGGCCAATACTTTGTAATTTAGAGTCACCTCTTTTGACAGTACATACTGCAGACATGTACACTGTGTTACAGCATAGTACATATGTGCAGTACAACAGCAGTGATTTCTATTAATATGTACAGCAGTACAGTGTTATCAATTACATATCTATCTCAGTTGTATCTCTGCTGAGGAGCACTGGGGTTATTGTTGACCGTAGTAAGTAATGGCTGTCATTGATTCCTGCCTGTGTTGAAGTATGTGTCACATTGACAGTGTATGTCTACCTATGGAATGGTGATGCTGTCAGGGTGTGATATGTCTCTGCCTTGCCTAACACTGCATGGGGTGCTCTGTATGGATATAATTCCCTTTTATTCTGTTCTTCCACCCAACTGTTTGCACCTGCAGTGCTGACAGTGGTTCATGTAGGAGTGTTTCCTCCCTTTTCTGCTGTGTCTATATGTTGAATTACATGCACATCAGGGACAAATGATACTGTTGTGGTAGTCAGAGTGATGCATCAGTGGCACATTGACCATTTATGTGCAACTGTCCTTCACACCTGTGTTTGTGTTCATGCCTCTAACCCCTGTGTATTTCATCATATCAGGGGGTTGTACTTCCACACAGATTGTATTTTCCACAGTTCTAGTCATTTCACCATGGTGCATTGTGTCATCTTACAAGTACATGAGGTGTCTAATCACCTCAGTGATGACCTATGGGTTTCACTTGAATATTTCCTTATCACAGTTTCACACATTGTGTTTGTGGACTCTGATTAGGATTCACAAATCCGAACATTGTATGGTTTATGCACTGCAACATATTTCTGTATCTATTTACACATGTTGACATGTTTCTTCAAAATATGGTAATGCATTGCTGCATGATACATTTACACATTTCACACATTAGGTACTTTTCCGTTATCGGGGCAATACTTGTAACTTGCTCATTATTTGATGAACACGTGAAACCTTATAGCAGGTTAGTAGCTCTGCAAAATGTTTCCTTTATGGCAATTTCACCTGTAAGTGTTAACTGCTTTACATTTAGTTTATATTGTGTGGAAATCATGTTTAGTCTCCAACACATTTGACACATGCACCCTTTTCTGACTGTTTCACGACATTAACTGATGGGAAACATTATGTACAAGAATACACACGGCTTGTCTGCAGAGTCCCTCTCATTATTTCATGAACAGCTGAAACCTGAAAGCAGATTAGTCCCTCTGCAATACATTACCTTTATTTGGCGTTAGGCCTGCAGTTTAAACATCAGACCATAACTTTTGAAGTGTAGTCCAGTAGGAGTTTTAAATAGTGTATGTTGTTCACCGTTCCACACTACAACAGATGCAAACCATTCATGTCTACATTTTAGCTGGTATTTACGCTGAGTAATGCTGAATTGTTTAAAAAACTTTTTATAAGCACAAAGCAAGGCATTCAACCATTCTTTAAGCTGGCTGAAGTTGTTAAAAAGCTGTCAGTAAACGCTCAACACTTTCGACATTTGTTCCACATTATGGAAGATTGCCAGTTATGCAGCACAGAGTACTTTTAAAAAATGAACAACTGTTTGCTGAAATGAAGTGTTCCCCAACTGATACTTTCAAGTGCTCCTGTAGTGCATAAAGTTGTCCTCTTGCTGTATACAGCATGATTTGTGTATTTCAGACATTTGAGCGAAAGGTATTTCCCCCCCAGAGTTCATAGACGGTGTCCAGTGTCAGTGAAGCAGTTCAAGGCACCCCACCTCTGAAACGCTATCATGTAGATATACAGCTTCAGGGCTAACAGCTGCGCGATCATTGTGTGGGCATGTCAGAAGCGTTGCCCTGATAACGGAAAAGTACCCACACATTATTAGCAAGTCCTCGTAAGGCCATGTAATGTAAGATGTGATATAAGTTTTGCAGCCATGTCATCTGTCACAGTGGGTTTGCATGACTGTACATATGAGTATATTAAATGCTTTTTATTAAATATTAATGTGCCAATTTTTTATAGCAAAGTTAGTACTGTTTTGTACTACTGTGTTGTATGTCTGATTTGCACACAAATGTGTCTTACATATAGTTACACATCCATCTGGAATGCAGCCATCATATGTTGAAGCATATTTGCCAATGCTTTGCTAATTGTATTCAGCATTTTGTCCATGAGATATGTTTGTGCACACATTCCTACGTGGGGATGTGGCTGTCAGCTGCAGCCATCACATTATATGTACTCTATATGCCCTTCATATCATTGCTTATGCATGTAATATAATATGCAAAAGAAAGTATGCATTCATTTATAATTTGTGACTTCTCATATTGGTTTCAGTTACACAGGAAACCTGCAGAACTACTTTGCTGTAGCAGCAGCTTAGGTTTCCTTAGGCAGCTGATACTTATTAAGGCAATACTTGATAGTAATGTGACACAAGTGTACATTACCCATGTGTATGTCATGCACATAAGACAAGTGACCTTATTTGAAGTGCAAGGGCATAGTTCTATTATCATGGTGTCAGAAGTGACACAACATAGTGTTACTATACAGCTACCATGCTGCATCTACAGTAGGCTCATATCACCATATGTGTAATGTACAGAACCATAACAGATATCATTGTGTATGATGGCAAATGTATAGACATGGGATGTATATGCAGTTATCATTTCAGTAGAGTTTGCGAGCAATTTACTGTGTTATACAGTGATGACTCCCTGCTGAAGTGCAAGCATTTTGCTGCTTCCTTCACAGAACATTACTATGGATGTCACTAATTCTCATAGTTGCACTGTGGCTTAGTGACAAGATGTTTATCTCCTCCCTCCCCCTTGTAGCATTAGTGGCTTTATGCACACATCTGTCTTTGTGATCTTACATATGCCTGTGTCTTTATTAATTGAAGCCTATGCCATTTGTGTACATGCCTAGAGCTGCAAACCTAGATTATGTGTACAGTTACACTTATGTGTGTCACTGATGTGGTATCTTTTTGGAGAGGGATTGTTCCGTATTTGTGAGTTCTCACTACCTTCTACAGAGGTACGATAGAAAGCATCCTGATGAACAACCTCATAGTATGGTATGGAAGCTGCTCTTCCTCTGAGTGCAAATCCCTCCAGAGAGTGGTGAAGAGAGCCGAGAGGATATCAAGACCACCTTACCACCTAACCACGACTTGTACTTATCCCTATGGCAATGGTAAATACAAGCTATAAATTCTAAATTCTAAATCAATAATAGAATTTATCAAAATGTAGGAGCCATATTTTTATCTTGCAGCCAATACTACAGATTTAGGCCAGATTTTGGTTCCATAACTCTCCTTGTTTGGGCTATATTTACTTGCATAATTCAATCTGAATTTTGTCACTTTATTGACTCTACAGTTTCTCTGTAAGGTCACTTTAAGCAAACATATTCTATGTTTTGAAGAAAATGCTCCTTTACATAATGTTTTTGTGGAGAGCCTCACACATCCAGCTTGATAGCTAAAGTTTGTTTCACTTCATCTACTAGATCCTGTACCCTTATCTGCCTCTGGGAGAAGTCTCAATTTCCTTCATGAATGATTCTTTTTTTTCTGGAACTCAGCCTTGGGAAGACTAGTTGGGATGACAGTCAGCAGGCAAAAAGAGGGGTCCATGCTGCAAATATTCCAAATGTTTTCTTAACTCCCAAACCTTGACAAGCACATAATAGCTGTAACTGGTTCCAAAAGTCACTGGCTAAACCTTGCATATGCCTTTCCCCATGATCTTTTGCTCTGACCAGGATTAGCATTTAGGCACTTCTAGGCAGTGCACCTGTGATGGACTGCTAACAGCTCTGGCTCTGAGAAAGAACAGCATACACTTAGCAGCTTAATCCCCTTTCCCTGATCAAACTTCAGCTTATGGAATAGTAAATAAATGTGGGTCACTAGCTGCATCAGCAGATGTTTTGCCCCATATCATTGGACAGATTTATCACATAATTTATTTTTATTTATTTGTTTATTTATTTGACATTTGTTTACAGGGGAGGTCCAACTGGACTAAAAGTCCATTTTCAGTAGAGGCCTGGGGAGAAAAGCTCCAACTACAATAAACCAACTGACAATAATTACAATTTGAAGAAAAAGCATAACACTGAGTAACAACATTCTTCTAGTTAAAAAAACAACTGCAGGACGAACCTCTATGGTAAACACAAAATCCACAGCCAGAAAAGTAAACAGGAACCAGCGTTTCTTTCCTTTTTAACGATTTATTCAGTTCTCCAAAGGTGCACAAAAAATGAATCAAGCGCTTTCGCCCGGGCACTCCCAGGCTTTATCAAGATACTGAATTAAACAACTCTTTGGTTTTTATATATGCAGCTTAATTGATTAATTGCTTAATTAAAAAATCATTTATTAGGTTAACATTTAAAATTTAAAAATGTATGTTTGCTTGAAGCTACTACAATTTGTTAAAATGTATCAACCATATATAAGGTATTGAATGTTAAGTATAAAATATAAAATGCATATATTAAATGTCATGAAAGACTTCACTTATCATTCGGTGAATAAATACATAAACTTTAGAATAAATGAACTTTGGAATAAATTTTATGATATTAGAGGGGGTGACTGGGAAACATCCCTAGAATACAGAGAATTAGTATGGCAAATAAAATTGAACTCGTCAAAAGCACCAGGGTTGAATGAATGTTTGAGTATTAGTAGTGTTCTTAAACAGAGAAGAGCTAAATTATAACAAATAAAAAACAAGTTCATGCAAAGAACTAATTTTCAAAATCAAGTTTTTAAAATCATGTTTTTTAACATACGAGTTTTTAAGCTTTTATAATACAACACCAATATGTAGACAAATTATTTAATGAAAAAATGAATTTCAATTATAAGATGAAATATGATCATAAGTTATATTTATATTTATATTACATTGTTTAGTACTACTTACTTTGTGATTTTTATATATTTTTACATTTTCTCGAGCATTGCATTTGTTCTATCAGTTATAACAGTGATGGTATTATATCGAAGTATTTGAACATAACAAAGCATTTATGTATTTATACATCCGGGACAAGCATGGGTATTTATTTATGGTTTATTATTTTAACAACAAGAATCCAACCCTGTTTTTAAATACAAGTTTTTTGAATACAAGTTTTTAAATACAAGTTAATGTTGTTTTACTGCATAAAAGTTTCCACAACTGTAATGT
Source organism: Protopterus annectens (assembly GCF_019279795.1). NCBI lineage: Eukaryota > Metazoa > Chordata > Ceratodontiformes > Protopteridae > Protopterus > Protopterus annectens. Next base: position 186,557,101 of record NC_056727.1, read on the forward strand.
GGTCAACAACAATGAAATAACTATTTTAAATTTGGTTCTTCACAGTACCATAAAAATTTATTCCAAAGTTCATTTATTCTAAAGTTCATGTATTTATTCACCGAATGATAAGTGAAGTCTTTCATGATTTAATATATGCATTTTATATTTTATACTTAACATTCAATACCTTATATATGGTTGATACATTTTAACAACTGTGATAGCTTTAAGCAAACATACATTTTTAAATTTTAAATGTTAACCTAATAAATGATTTTTTAATTAAGCAATTAATCAATTAAGCTGCATATATAAAAACCAAAGAGTTGTTTAATTCAGTATCTTGATAAAGCCTGGGAGTGCCCGGGCGAAAGCGCTTGATTCATTTTTTGTGCACCTTTGGAGAACTGAATAAATCGTTAAAAAGGAAAGAAACGCTGGTTCCTGTTTACTTTTCTAACATTCTTCTAGTTAGTACATAGAATAATAATAAAAACAACAAAGTATATGTGGGCTAGTAATAATGTAGCCCAGGCATATAAGTATACCAAAGTACAAGGTCATGAGCAATACAATTTTGTACCACTTAATATAACAGAAGAGTTATCAACTATTTGTTATACATAGAAATATTATCCATAAGAAGAGGTACACCATAGTTGGTAGGAAGGGTGGGGTATGAGTGGAGATGTACAGTGTAACAGAGAGAAGAGTAAGGTGGTGGATAGAGGATAGAGGTTATGGTATGGTCGGCCCCATGCAGCATGAGGACAGAACCAGCATTTGGCTAGGTGTTTTTAATGAGATGTTTAAACTTGGATGGCTTTGTGGTATTTAAGATCTGTTGAGGGATGGTATTCCATATTTTGGATATTTGGGTAGTGAATAGAGAGTCATTAAAGGGTGGCCACGGTGGTGCAGCAGTTAGCGTTGCTGCCTCATAGCAAGAGGTTCTCCTGTTCAATCCTCAGCTGGGGTGATTCTGTGTGGAGTCTGCATGTCCTCCCTGTGGTTGTGTGGGTTTCCTCCGGGTGCTCCGGTTTCCTCCCATATCCCAAAGACATGCTGTAGGTTGATTGGACACTCTAAATTGGCCCTAGGTTTGAGTGTGTACGTGTGTGTGCCTTCTGTGGAAGGTTGGGCATCGGGCTGGCAACTTGACACCGTAAAACTCCACTGCCAATCATGAGCAGACAGGTGATCTGCTGTGGCGACCCCTAAACGGGAAAAGCCGGAAGAAGAAGAAGAATAGAGAGTCATTAAAGTTATTTGATTTAGAAACTTTTAATAGTAATTTGTTGGATGATCTAAGGGTTCTATTATTGGAGTGGGGTTGTACAAGATTTTGTGTAGCTGGGCATTTATCAGAATGGTATATGATGGTGTGGGCAGTGTAGAGCTGGACATTTATTGGGTTGGTATATGATGGTGTGGGCAGTGTAGGGCTAGACATTTATCGGTTTGGTATATGATGGTGTGGGCAGTATCGTGCTGAACATTAATCAGGTTGGTATATGATGGTATGGGCAGTGTAAAGCTGGTCATTTATTGGGTTGGTATATGAGTGTGTGTGCAGTTGTTATTTGATTGAGTGATAGTAGATTGTGTAGCTCTAGCTATTTTAGTTGATGGAGAGCAACACAGTGGTGGGATCTGTAAGAGGAGTTTGTGATGAATTTGGCAATTTTGTTGTAACAGCTCTCCAGTTTAGATAGGTCTGTTTTTTCAGATTAGTGAGGATGGGGGTGCGTAGAGTATGGTGGATAGCAGATGGGTCCTTGCAATGGAATGTCTGGTGGGGTTAGTTAGGAATGACTTCACTCTGTGGAGTGTGCCTAGTTTTATGTAGGCTTTTTGGATGACACATGCTAGATGTTTGTCAAATCTCAGTCTGTTGTCGATGGTGACTCCTAGTAGTTTGGTGGGTGAGACAGGTTCAATTTTAGTTTTGTTGGAGGAATAAATGAGAAAAAGGGGGGTGTGGTCAGTTGCTTTGTTGCTGGAGAAAATCATTAATTTGGTTTTGTTTGGCCTGAGAATTAGTTGAAAGTTAGAGAGATAGAATTTTATAGCTGTGAAAGATTTTTGGATTATATCTTGGAGTTGTGAATGTGAGGGTGCAGCACAGATAAGAGAAGAATCATCGGCATATTGAACTATGGTGGCAAGGCTAGTGATAATGTAGAGTTTGTTATAAATATAGTGAAGAGAAGTGGTCTTAGTACTGAGCCTTGTGTGACTCCAACAGTGACAGATAACAGAGAGGAGAGGTCATTTTGCCACCTAACAGCTTGTTGACAATCTGACAGGTAGTTGTGAAACCATGATATAGCTGTCTGAGTTAGGTTATGGGATGTAAGCTCTTTGAGTAGAATTTGGTGGGAAATGGTGTCAAAAGCTTTAGACATATCAAGGAAGATAGAGGAAACAAGCCCTTATTTTTGAGTTGGTTTATTGTATTGGTGAAACTTAATAGGGAGGCTGCGATGCTGTGTCCAGGACGGAATCCATGTTGGGAGTTGGTTAGTACATTGTTATGCAGAAGATAGTCCATAAGTTGAGAATGTATACATTTTTCTAGGATTTTGGAAAGTGGTGATGAAATGGCAACAGGGCTATAGTTTGATAGTTCTGTTGAGGTGCCACCTTTGTGCAAAGGGATGACGTAGGAAATTTTCCAGAGTTTAGGGATATATTGTTCATTAATTGATCAGCTGATTAAGAGAGAGATGGGTAGGTTATAACATCTGCTGCTAGCTTAAGATATTCAACAGGGAGTTGCTCTGCTGCAAGGGATGTGGGCTTATTTGGATAAGTTGAAAGGTGAAAGAGTTGGGAGTTATATTTGTTCTTACAGGAGTAGAGAGGGGCATACTATTGTTATTTTTTTACTAGAGATAGTATAGAGTTGATAAAGTCCTAGTTACATTGGTTGCTATGCTTTCTGTGGAATTAGTACCAGTAGGGGTAGGAGTTTTGGATTGACCCGTTTGCAATAATTGTTTGATAGAAACCCAGAATTTTTGTGGATTTTTATGGTGTTATTGGATTGTAGTATAATATTTTTTTCTCAGCTTTGATTTTTGGATTTATTTCTTAGTTGCTGGTAATTTACAAGGGTAGTTTGGTTTTTGTTGCTCTGATACTCTGACCAGGCTTTGTTTCTGTTTTAGTAGCTGTTTGGTGTCCTTTGTTAGCCATGGTATGTATTTTGGTATAACCCAGATTTTTCTGAAAGGTGCTAGATTGTTTAGGGTACCAAGGAATTGTTTATTAAAGTATTGGATGGTGGAGTCTAACTGTAGATTTTTTAGTGGGGACCAGTTGCACTGTATAATAGTTTAAAGACATCAGGTGAAAAGTTTTTTTTTGTTTCAAATTTGTTTGTGTATGCGATCTTTTTTGAGGTTTAGTCGATGTCTGTGTAAATAGGTGGGAAGACTATCACTAAGGCTGTCTGGAAGGTGGACAAAGTCATAGATCAGTGAGGGCTTATTGGTTAGGGTCCAGTCAAGTATAGACTGCCTTTTGCTGTGCTTATCTATCCTGGATGGAGATTGAATAGTTTGGGTAAAGCCGTGGAGGTTTGCAAAGTTAGAAGGCTTGTCAGAAGTGCAGGTGAGCCAGTCAGTGTTGAAGTCTCCCATTATTATGGTCTCCTGGTTGAATGTAGAGGATGACCAATGGAGAAGGTTTTCAATAAGGACTGGGACATTGCTGGGGGGGGGGGTAGCTGGCTATTATGATGAATTGTTTATTGTGGTTAATTTAGAGACTGGATATCAATATTTGAATGTAGTTGAGGCCTGGTGGTTTTAAGTCTAGGCATGTTAGTTTTAGTGTACTTTCGTATACTATGGCTATTCCTCCTCTACATTTGTGCAGTCTATCGAGTCTATGGATGTCATAACCTGGGATCAGTATTTCATTGTGATTGTTGTAGGGTTTTAGCCAGATTTCTGTCAATATTGCTATATCTGGAGAATAGAGGAAAAGGGATGCATGGAATTTGTGTATTTTGTTTAAGAGACTTCTCAGATTCATGTTGATGAGTAGTATGTCTGAGCTGTTTTGTGGTAGGTTAGTGATTATGTTGGATTTGGTACTATGTGGTTTGAGGTGTTTGATGTGATGGTTTTTGGCCTGGGTTAGGGTGAATGTCACCACTTAGTTTTAATTGTGGTGTTCTGTGTAGTAATATGTGTAAGGGATTTTGTGTGCATTTTGTGTACTTATAAACTGAATGTTGACAGTGACATGGCTGTGCATATTTATATTTAAACAGTTCTGTCATAGAGGTGTTAAAGAGTTGTGGTGCTATGGTAATGTTTATGTGGGTATTGTATGGTGGGGTGAGGTGGGGGTATGTGGGGGAAGTTGTGCTTAAAATTATGTGTGTGTGATAGGAAGTGGTATGATATCCTACTATAAATAAGATAAGAAGATAAGTATGTAGAAGTAGCATCTTTAAGACAGATGTAGATGGTAGTAGTTAGTTATGTTGAGCTAGACGGCTGAGTGATACAGATGGTGATTGTTAGTTTACAGAGTGATTTGGAAGGGAGGGTCAGTGGGACGGATGATGTAATGTAGTAGTGAGAGGTTGGTTGGGAAAAAGGAGGTGAGGTTAAGGTGTATAAGTTTAGGTGTAGTGGGGGTGATTGGGATTTGAAGGTAGGGTAGGGGAGCAGAGTGAGCCTGAGCATAGTGAGGGTGAACAGAGTGGGTTGAACCACTGCGCGCACCAGGCAGCAGCACCAAAAACAATCACTTGCAGCAGCTTCCAGGTAAGTACAGTACAACTCTTTTTACAAAAATGTAGATCTCTCAAACTGTATGAGAATAGGGGCAAGTGGCAGTGGGTTAGGCACAATAATTTGTTATGCTTAGTATACATTATTTCTACTTCTTCTTTTATGTCATTATTGACCTCTAATAGTCCATATTTTATGCATTTGTGTATTACAACGATTTTACAGCTTTCTCATACTTTACTTAACCCTTTTATATATCCCTATCTCTCATTCTATATTAAAAAAAAATTGAAGCATTTCAACTGGCATGGTGAACCTAACTGAAATTGACAATACCAAAGCCTGTGTTGTGACACACGCTTGTCAAAATCTGTATGGCGCTAACCATGTAGAAACTGTGAATCTGAGGGTGCATAAGCTGGTATATGAAAGAATGAGGAAGGAGGGATCACAAGAAGACGCAGTGTGCTATTTGACTCAAAGTATCATTCATTTGTGATGGCTCTTACAGGTTAGACACATGGGTATAGTATATAAAAATGTTCATAGTATGTCAGTGTGTTAATCATTATGAGAGAATGGCAAAGATAAACATGATTGTCGTCAACACATATACAATTGTGTAAGATTTCAACATCAGTCGTAGAACAGCTACTGGTAATACTTGCAGTTCTGCTTTGTAGTGCTACTACTACAGAGGAATAGTTATGATTAAGTAGTAATAAAAATGCACATCTTTGCAAAAGGTTAGATATGTGACCAAACAAGACTTCTGGTGTTAAGAATTGTTCCTCTTCTTATCACCATCTGTCATTTGTATAAAACTTCTAAGTCCCTTAAGGCAGTTTGCAAAAACATTTATTTTCCATATAGATAGATAGATAGATAGATAGATAGATAGATAGATAGATAGATAGATTTCTATATCTAAACCATACTAATAAATACATGGACCAAGTCTTTCTGGAACATTCATTCCAATCATATTTCATGTTTTAGATTGACAAGAGAACTATGTAATTATTATTTGGAGGCTGTCAGTCAGCATATTTCTCACATACACTGTGCTTTCTCATTACGTCATTCTCATCCTCTTCTTCTTTTTCTTTTGGCTACTTCCATTAGGGGTCACCACAGTGGATCATCTGTTTCCATGTCTTCCTCTTGTCTGCATCTTGCTCTGTCACACCATCCACCTGCATGTCCTCTCTCACCACATCCATAAACCTTATCTTAAACCTTCCTCTTTTCCTCTTAACTGGCAGCTTCATCCTTAGCATCCTTCTGCCAATATACCCAACATCCCTCCTCAGCACATGTCCAAACTACTGCAATTTCACTTCTTATAGCTTTGTCTCCAAACCATCCAACCTGAGTTGACCCTCTAATATACTAATTTCTAATCCTGTCCATCCTTGTCACACCCAATGCAAATCATAACATCTTTACTCCCTGCATTCTCACCATTCCTCTGCCCCCCCCCCCCATTCAGACACATATATTCTATCTTAGTCCTGCTGGCCTTCATTCCTCTCCTCTCTAGAGCATATCTCCACCTCTCCAGGGTCTCCTCATCCTGATCCCTACTCTTAACTACAAATCAAAATGTCATCCACAATCATCATAGTCCACGGGGACTCCTGTCTAATCTTGTCTGTCAACCTGCCCAGTCTAATCTTGTCTGTCAACCTGCCCATCACCATTGCAAATAAGAAAGGGCTCAGAGCTGATCCTTTATGTAATCCCACCTCCACCTTGAATGCATTAATCACTACTACCACAGATCTCACCACCGTCATACTGCCTTTGTACGTATCCTGTACCACTCTTACATACTTCTCTGACACTTCTGACTTCCTCATACAATACCATGACTCCTCTCTAGGCACCCTGTCATATGCTTTCTCTAAGTCCACAAAGACACAATGCAACTCCTACTGACCTTTTCTATACTACTCCATCAACACCCTCAGAGCAAACATCACATCTGTAGTGCTCTTTCCTGGCATGAAACCATACTGCTGCTCACTAGTCATCACCTCCCTTCTTAACCTAGCTTCCACTACTCTTTCCCATAACTTCATGCAGTGGCTGATCAATTTTATCCCTCTGTAGTTACTACAGCTCTGTACATCACCCTTATTCTTAAAAATCAGTACCAGTACACTTCTTCTCCATTCCTCAGGCATCCTCTCACTTTTCAAGGTTTCGTTAAACAATATGGATGAAAACCCCACTGCCATCTCTCCTAAACAACTCCATGCTTCCACAGGTATGTCATCTGGGCCAACAACCTTTCCATTCTTCATTCTCTTCATAGTTGTCCTTACTTCCTCCTTGCTAATCTGTTGCACTTTCTGATTCACTATCCCCACATCATCCAACCTTCTCTCTCTCGTTCTCTTCATTACTCATCCCAGTAAAACAGGACATCCCCAGTACCTGCCCCCCTCCCCTTATTTCTATGGAGTAAGTCATCACTGCTCTCTGTAAGGCAAAAAATACAGCCTCCATGGAACCCGATATCATCCCAGGCTGCATCCTATATGAACTCAGGCAGGAACCTGCAGCATCATTAGGCACCCTATTCAACCAAAGCCTGAGTACCAACTTCATCCCAGCTGAGTGGAGGACAGCTACTGTCATCCCCTTGCAAAAAGTTGGAGCATCCACTAATCCAGAAAATTATAGACCCATTAGCCTAAGTAGCCTGATCTGCAAGGCCATAGAGTGAATTATCATGGTTCTCATTAACAAGGACATTGGCAACCTCCAGATACTTGATCCCACACAGTTTGGTTTTGTCAAGGGGAGGTCATGCCTGTTTAATTTGGTCAACTTCTTTGAGACAGTTACCAAGGCCATAGATGAGGGGAAGACAGTGCCCACCATCTACCTTGACCTGGCCAAAGTCTTCAATACTATTCCCCTCTCAGGTATAATAGATAAAGTGTCTCAACTAGGCATCAATCTATATGTTACCTGATGGGTAGCAAGCTGGATCACTGATAGAATCCACCTAGTCAAAATAGGGGAAGCCACCTCAAGTGGTAGACCCGTAAGAAACGGTGTACCCCAAGGATTGGTCTTGGGGCCTCTGCTGTTTGGGATATACTTCTTGGAGGTGCAGGTTAAATCTAATGGGCTATGGCTGACCAAGTCTGCAGATGACTGCAAGCTGGGTGCTGGCATCAATCCCCCTAGTGATGTGGACATTGTCCTAGAGGTCTCGCCCAAACAAATGACTGGTGCCAGAAACATGGCCTCAGACTGAATGCCAAAAAATGCATCATCATCCATTTTGGGGAGAGTGATGTCTCCACATATTATCACATTGATAATAAGGTCCCAAGCATGTAATCAGTTGTGAGGGACTTGGGCATCCAGGTTGATAGCAAACTGACTTTTGACCACCATATTAACACTGTTGTACAGAAATCTTTCTACATGGTCCACCTCATTAGTAAGGGTATCTCATCCAGGGACAAGGTGGTCATAACATCGCTGTATTCTTCCCTTAAGAGACCCATTAATGAATACAATGCCCCTTTCAGCATGTACCTCAGAAAGCGCATGCAGCAGCTGGAGTGACCACAGAGGTTCCTCACCCGGAGAATCCAGGGCCTCAAACATCTGCCCTACACAGATAGCGTAAAACCTCTGTACCTCTACTCAGTCTCCTACAGACTCCTCAAAGGTGACCTCTGTTTGGCATACAAAGCAATCTCAGACCCCACCCTGATGGGACTGCTGCATATCCGCAACAAAGCTCCACTTGAGTAACCCACGCATGCAACCTCAACCTGGTCTGTGACTTCAATAGGACTTGTTGGCAGGACAGATTTGTATCCCAGAGACTCCCCCTTTTTTGGAATAGACTCCCCCTTCACGTAAAGCAGAGTACCTCATTAAACCTTTTTAAGCACAACCTGGATAACTGGATGGGGAACAGAAAATACACCCATGGGATTCCACCTGTGTCCCTGCTTGACAGTGGCATAGGGTGTTAATTTGTTGGAACATGGACTAAATTCTTGGCTAGGCTTGTAAGGGACTCGGGGCTAATAGCCTAGTAACTTCCTATGATCCTATGATCCCCTCAGAGTACTCTTTTCATCTGCTCAACAAACTCTCCTCACTTGTGAGTACATTTCTCTCATTATCATTTATCACCCTAACCTGCTGCACATCTTTCCCTGCTCAGTCCCTCTGTCTAGCCAATTGGTACAGGTTCTTTCCTCCCACCTTAGTGTCCAAAGTTTCATATAACTCACCATATGTCTTATCCTTAGCCTTCACCACCTCTCTGTTCACCATGCACCTCATCTCCTTGTACTCCTCTCTACTTTCTTCATCTATCTGACAATCACACTTCTTCTTCTTCTCCAGCCTCTTCCTCTGTATACTCTCCTGTACTTCCTCATTCCACCACCATGTCTCCTTGTCCTCCTTCCTCTGTTCAGATGACACACCAAGCACATTTCTAGCTGTATCCCTTACCATCTCTGCTGGGGCTGCCCAGATATCTGGTAACTCTTCACTGCCACCCAGTGCCTGTCTTAACTCTTCCTTGAATTCCACCCTACAGTTATCCTTTTTCAACTTCCACCATTTGATTCTTGGCACTGCCCTCACTCTCCTGGTCTTCCTCTTGATCGCCAGTGTCATCCTACAGACTACCATCCTAGACTACGCTTTCCCCTGTTACCACTTTGCAGTGTCCAAACTCCTTCAGACTGGGCCTCTTGTATAGGATATAACCCATCTGTGTGCATCTTCCTCCACACTTGTATGTCACCCTATGCTCCTACCTCTTCTTAAAATATGTATTCACCACAGTCATGTCCATCCTTTTTGCAAAATCCACTACCAGCTGACCTTCTTAATTTCACTCCTTAAAATCATACTGGAAGTATACCCCTCATTGGTGAGATCAGACCATAAATTAATCTCACTGGAAATCCACATCCCGCCCCCACCCCCAGCACAAAAGACCACAGTGAAGAAATTCTCAAAAGCTGACTTCACACTTCTTAAGACTGAAGTGGTATCCTTCAAGGCCCCTGGGCCAGTGAAAACCACAGCCCACACCGCTGAATCCTTTATAAATGCTTTCTACAGACACCTTCAAGAATGCATGGCTCATGCAATCCCAAATAAAACCAAGACCCATTCCCCCAAAGGCAGGCATCCTGTCTGGTGGACCCCAGCCATAAACAAGCTTTGCAACAGGAGGAGGATGCTACTACATGACAGAGCAAAATCCCCAAAAGGGAAGGCATCTCTGATCAGTACAAGCAAAAAACTATGATCACTCATAAAATCGTCCAAGGCCAACTTCGAGAGAAAAATCGCAAAAGACACTAAAGACAATCACAAGGCCTTCTTTAGTTATGTTAGAAACCTGGGTGAAAACTCCCAGATATGCTCAGAGTTAGTCCAAAAATACACTGAACCCACAGACATTGCCAACATACTGGCAGACAAGTTCAGTGCAAATTTCTCTCCCCCCTCCCCCCCAAAAGGAGAAATATCTATCCCAGCAGAGTGTAGCCTCCCTGACATCTCAGATGCCCAGGTGAGAACCGCCCTCTCCAAAGCTAAAAACACAGCATCAATGGGACCAGATGGTGTCCCGGGTTGCGTGCTACATGAACTCCAAGAGGAAATAAACCTGCACATAAGGCTGCTGTTTAATCTTAGCCTTACTACAGGATACGTACCCAAACAATGGCATACAGCAACAGTGGTCCCACTCCACAAAGGAGGTGCTTCTACGGACCCTGGAAATTACCGCCCCATAAGCTTGATGAGCCTGGTCTGCAAAGCTATGGAGAGGATCATTATGGAACTCATAAACAAAGACATTGGGGACCTACAGACACTAGATCCTACCCAATTCGGCTTTGTCAAGGGCAGATCCTGCCTTTTGAACCTGGTCGACTTTTTTGAAGCAGTCACTAAGGCCACTGATGAGGGTAAAGCAGTTCACACAGCCTACCTTGATCTTGCAAAAGCCTTCGACACAATACCCCACTCGGGCATCATAGACAAGCTCACCAGCTTAAATGTAAACCCATATGTCATAAGATGGGCTGCAAACTGGCTCAAGGACAGAACCCAGAAGGTCAGAATTGCTGGAGCCATGTCAAACTCTAAGCCAGTCACAAGCGGTGCCCCACAGGGCTCGGTCCTGGGACCCCTCTTGTTCAGCATTTATTTTTCCGAAGTGCAAGCAAACATAGGAGGATTTTGGCTAACAAAGTTCACATATGATTGCAAACTGGGCGCCATAATTGATACTCCAGCAGACACAGGCATCCTTCAGAAAGGCCTCATAGAAATGGATAATTGGTGCCAGAGCCATGGCCTTAAACTGAATGCCAAAAAGTGTATAGTCATACCCTTTGGGAAAAACAAAGTACCCACAAATTACCACATAGGTGGTAATCCATTAAGTACAGAAGAAGTAATCAGGACCTAGGGACTCAAGTTGACAGTAACCTCTCATTTGACACTCACGTTGCCAAGGTGGTTAGGAAGACCTTCTATATTACCCACCTTATCATGAAATGATTCACATCTAGATCAAGAGAGGTCATTATGCCCCTATACTCTTCCCTTATCAGGCCCATAATTGAGTACAATGCCCCATTTGGGATGTACCTTACCCGACACCTGCAGCAATTAGAAAGAACCCAAAAGTACCTCCCCAAGAGGATCAAGGGTCTCAAACATATGTCATATGCTGCCCGGCTGAAGAAACTCCAGCTCTATTCAGTCACATACCACCTACTCAGAGGCGATCTATGCCTGACGTACAAGGCCATGTCCAATCCGGAATTAATGGACATGCTCCACCTCAGAAAATCCAAATCCACCAGAGCCATGAGAGCGAGAGATTTGAACCTCAACACAGAAATAAATAGAACGTGCTGGAGAGAAAGATTCATAACCCAGAGGCTCCCTACACTCTGGAACAGAATCCCAGTCCATGTTAGGCAGAGCCCCTCACTGACTCTCTTCAAGAGAAATCTTGACGAATGGATGGGAGAACGTAGGTTTACCCCGGGGGTCATTTCTGTGTCACTACTAGACAGAGGCACAGTAAACTAAACCCTAAATGGGCATAGTATTCTCATTCCAAGGGGTGGCGAAAGCCACACACACTCGGGCTAGGCTTATAAATGCCCTAGGGCAGATAGCCTAGTATGAACCTATGAACCTATGAACCTATACCTACCCATCACCTCCTCATCCCCTCTGTTCCCTTCACCAACATGCCCATTGAAATCTGCTTCAATCACCACTCTCTCACCCTTGGGTACACTCTCCACCACTTCATCTAACTTACTCCAAAATTTTTCTTTCTCATCCATTGAACACCCAACGTGTAGAGCATATGCACTAACAACATTCATCATCACACAACCAATTTCCAACTACATAAACATTACCCTATATGACACTCGTCACCTCCAAAAACTCCTGACATATTGTTCCTTCAGGATAACCCCTACTCCATTTCTCCTCCCATCTGCACCATGGTAGAACAATTTTAACCCACCTCTGATACACCTGGCCTTACTCTCCTTCCATCTGACTCTTGCATATACAATATGGGGTCTATATTAGAAGATTGACTGTTTAGGTGACCGAACACCTAAATGTCGATCTGCTAATATCGAACCACACAATGTCGAATGTCTCAGGGAAACACGTCCCACATTTGTTCACATCCACAAGGCAATCTGCAACATTTATTTTTCTCATTTTTGCAAAATCCTGTTAGCATTTTATATTTCCTGTATTCCATGATATGTTGCCCATTAATGTCTGATGTACAATATTCTTAATTTCATTATATAACCTTTAATTCTTGTTTCCTTAGGTATTGATAATACATTTTAACCAGCATGTTACGATGAAAAAATGTTTAACATCAGGATCTAGGCACTCAACTTCAGGGGGATATATTTCCATAAGAACAAGATACTTGGTTAAGTTGAGAGACAAAAAAAAATAAGAAATAGAAAAGAGGTTGAACTACAATTTTGAAAACTGAAATAAATAAGCTGGACAAATTAAACACAGTGTGAGATAAGATCAAGAAAAAATTTGAACAAAATTTAAATAAAGGTACTGAGTATAGTAGGAAGCCATGTCATAGATACACAAGATGTGGTAGGAGTAAAGACATACAAACTAATACATTTTGTGTATATTCTAAAATTTATTCTCAGAACAGATTTTGTAGATCCTTTGTTGTAGTTTTTGTAGGTTACAATATGTTCAAATAGCTAGCCTCCTATCTCAAGTTGAAAGCATGCTCTAGTCATAGTTTGTACCACCTACCGTGTTTTTGATGTTGTACCTCTTGAATACTATTGCATATAGTGCTTGTGAACTGATTAGTCTTCCTATTGCTTATCACCTTTACAATGCTGTATGTGCTACCTGTATTATTTGTACTGCTGTTGAATGCTGATGCCTGTAAAAGACTTACTGCTGCTTAGAGTGCCTAATGTTTTTATGTTATCTGTTATTTAGCAGTCATTATATTACAATGTTTTAAATGTCACTGCAAGCAATTGTCTACTATTTAATGTACATACTAAGCTGCTAACTCTGTATCTCTCAACCTCATTTTTATTCTCCTTTTCTTCCCCTTGTTACCAGCTCCTCCTGACCTGCTCTTGACTTAATCCACTGCTTTCCTGGTGCCAAAAGAGCCCTATCCATCTCCAGTAGCCTCAACATCCAGCGTCCTTTTTTCTGAACCCTCCTTCAAGAATTGAAATAAGTATGTAATGGACTAAATCTACTTCTTAAAACCAGACCTCTATTTCAGTACCACTGCAGAGCCCTAAAGATAGCAATAAACCTGAGCAGCCAGCTGCCTTATCCCTTCTTCCATATCTACCTATCTAACCTAATCAACCTTTCACTCACCCTCACCCACTCTCCTATATTTTTCTTTATCTTCTCTTCTCTCTCTCCACTTACCTATACTTTCCAGCTCCCCTTTAGTTTCATCTACAACTCCTGTTCTGCCCACTAGAGGGCGCTCCTCTTATATCCCTCTATCATTCCATCTCCCCCTTTACCACCTTGTACACTGTATATACATATTATGCCTCTTGCCAGTTCCTAATCCTTCTCACCTATTGCCTTTCTACTCTATCCTGCCTTCCTGTTCTTTCTCCCTAGACGTACTCTCCATCCTCCACCTTTCCACTCACCTACTGCCTTGCTACCTGCAGCTACCTATTTTTACTGATTGTCTACTGCTGAATTTCTTCTCCTTTGTCTCAACCTGCTCCGTTCGCCCTCTGGGCTCACTCTGCTCCCCTACCCTACCCCCAAATTCCACCCACCCCTACAACCTCTACATTTATACCTAACTAACCACACCCCCTACCTTTTCTGCCAATAGTATCTTATCACCTTTAACCAATCTACTCTTTTCCCTCCATTTCTCCTAGCATTTTAGCCACACCCCTTACCTCTCATCCAATTGAATCAGACCAGCTGTAACCAATCCACTCCTTTCCCTCCTCTTGTTTTTTTTTTCTCTCAACTAAACAGCCTCACCCCTTGGCTTATATTCAATAGTAACTTCCACACATTCAGCCTTTCTACTCTTCATAACATTCTCAGTCCACTTCTTCCTTTCACCTTATCCTGCATTACAACATCACTACACTTATACAATGATCTACAACATAATAATCAATACTACAATATATAAGCACCCCACCATAGCCATAACACATACCTTACTCTTACTATCAATACTTCCACCTTTAACAATATCACTTCTTCTTACCTCCTACGAATACCCTCTACTAACAAACTTTCCCAAACCCTCTAAACATACTACTGCAGCACTTCCTACATTCCATAACCAACATATCAACATCACTTCTACACCTAACTACCTTTTACCAAAATATCATAGAATTACCCACTTAAAATATACCCAACAAAATCCTAAAAGACTACCTCTGCCCCAAAGCAAATATACAAACCTTTCTTATCAAACCCTTCTCTGTCCCCTTAAAGATGGAGATATTCACCCAAACCCAGGTCCTATTAGCTCCACTAATAATCAGAACTTTAATCAAATCCCAAGTACTAGTCCTCTACCAAATAAGCACAACTCACTCTCAATAGCAAACTTCAACATACATAGTATTAACAACAAAATAACATAACTCCATGCTCTCTTAGAACACTACTCCTTCGACATAATCTGCCTAACTGAAAACTGGCTGAAACCCTCTACAAAAGACACTGAAATCACCCCTCCTGGCTATAACATCCTGCGCCTAGACAGGACTGCTAAAAAAGGAGGTGGAGTAGCCATCCTATTTAAATCTAGCCTTCAAATAACCACTTTCCAACAAAACCCCCCTCAGGACTCTAATGCAGAAATTCTTATCACCAAACTGAAACTAAACTCAGTCAAATCTATCTTTATCATATGCATCTATATCCCCCCTGGAAATAACATTTCCACCATCGAAAGCATCCTATGCTGGCTATCCCTAAACTTACCCCAAGAAACATTCATCTTAGGTGACCTAAACATTGATTGGCAATCTTGCTGTAACAAACACCCTACTAACCACATTAATCTTTATGGGTTTACCCAAACTATCACCTCCACCACTAGAACAAATAAAGCCAACAATAAAGAAAGCATCCTAGATTGGATACTCACCAACAATCAGCCCCATATTTATGAAACAGGAACCATCCCTGAAGATATAAGTGATCACTTACTTACCTACATTATCAGGCTCAAAACTAACCCCCCCTACCCAAAGCATAACTAGAACACTCAGAACCAAAAAAAACTTTAATTTGAAACTCTTTAAAAATGAACTATATGCTTGTAACTGGTCACCCATGAAATACCTTCCCCTAGATGAAGCTGTAGACTACTTTAATGCAAAATTCCTAACCATACTTAACCATCACGCTGCCACTCGATCTATTAGAATTAAAACCAAATCTGCCCCATGGCTCTCAATAGAAACAAAGCAAAAAATCCAACTCAAAAACAAGATCTGGAACAAATCCCGCTCTACAAAAAACACGGCAGACTACCAACACTACAAACTACTAAGAAATGAGACCAAAAAAGCCATAATGACCGATAAAAAAAACTATTACCTAAAATCTCAGCAAACTCGCAAAAATTGCCCACAAAAATTCTGGGCCAATATAAATGAGCTATTACAGCCTAGTAAACCTACCATGACTTTAATTCCTTCTTTACAGACACAATTCATATTCTAGCTAGTCAACTCTCTACAAATGACACAGTTATATCTAAATATGACTTAAAGCCACCTCCCCCTTTTCTCTTCCAACCTGTCCCCACAACCTACATACTCTCCCTTATCAAAAAACTCAAACCTTGTACCCCCTCTGCTGACTTACTACCCGCAGAATACTTGCAATTAGCAGCCAGTTCCATAGCCTACCCAATTTCCATACTCGTAAACAGAACCATCACAGAGGGATATGTCCCAAAACTTTGGAAAATATCTCACATCATCCCACTTCACAAGGGTGGAAATTCTACTGAATTTTCAAACTACCGCCCTATAGCCCTGCTCTCTCCCTTATCAAAAATCATGGAAAGATGTATACACAAGCAACTGCTGAACCATCTTCTCAAATGCAACTTACTTTCTAATACCCAGCATGGCTACAAACCTTCCCATAGTACCACCACTGATCTCCTCTCCTTTACAGACACCATCAACAAAAATCGTAACCACAACACACTTTCCTCAGCTCTCTTCCTAGACCTCTCAAAAGCTTTTGACATGGTAAACCACCAAATACTCATAAATATCCTCCAATCTATGTCACTAGAAACCCAGCCCATTAACTGGTTCAAATCCTACTTAAATGACAGACACCAAGCAGTTCTCTGGAAAACCACCCTATCTTCGCAGTTTCCTGTTACCATTGGTGTTCCCCAAGGGTCTATATTAGGTCCCCTTCTGTTTTCTTTATTTATCAATGACCTCCACCAAATAGTTCCACAAGCTACATGCATTCAATACGCAGATGATTCCACACTCATTTGCTCAGCCACAACAGTACCTAATCTTCACTCCCTTACACAACACATATTTAACTCCGGTGAAGAATGGTTTTCCCAACGCTGTCTCCTACTTAAACCCAAAAAAACTAAACTCCTCCTCTTTACATCCCCCAGTAAATCTCCTCATATAGACTTTACAATCTCATCTAAAAATGGCACACCTATATCTCAAGACCTCACGACTAAACTATTAGGAATTACCATAGATAACAACCTTAACTTTGATACACATATAAACAACACCTTGAAAAATACTAACAAAAAAATAGGCTCTCTCTACCGAATCAAACCTTTCCTCACTCCAGACTCTAGAATTACTATTGCTCAAACCCACCTTATCTCTCCCCTCCTCTATGCCTCCCCCATATTAACAAACCTATAAAAAAAATCTTCTTAAATTAGAGAACTCTTACCACAATATAGCAAGATTTGCTACAGGAAACCCATTCAAAACCCACCATTGTATCAATCTAAAACTACTAGGCTGGCTTGAATTTCAGCACCAGCTTAAAATCAATCAATTAACCATTGCCCATCAAATTCTGCATGAACCTGACAAAACACCTATACTATCTACCCTTATCCACCCCTACCATAACCTAAACTCCCTAAGATCTGCACACAAACTTCTTGTAAATATTGACAAATCAAACAACAAAGCTGGTGATTCCCTCTTTTCCAACACTGTTGGAAAACATTGGAATCTGCTCCCCTCTGAACTTACTACTATTCCCTCGAAATCTCTCTTCAAAAAGAAAATTAAATTCCACCTCAAATCTCAATGGATGTGCCCCTGCACTAATCCTGACTAACACTCTATGCCATCAGACAAATCCCTTCATCCTATAACCCTAACCCCCCTCTTATCTTACACACTCTCCCTTTTAACCTCCCCTTCAAACTACTTAAAAAAAAAAAAAAAAATTATATTTTTATATTGTTAATCTTTTTATGTTGTTAACTGTATAAGCTTGCTTGTAATTTTTTTTGGCTCATTTTTGTGTGCACTCTTTGCATATTTTTTTCCCTTACTTTCTTGTAATATAGTAAATGTACTTCTTCTTAAACTCCTTAACTCCTCGGGCCTCTACTGAAAATGGACATGTATCCAGCTAGACTAGCCCGGTCAACAAATGTAAAATAAAATAAATAAATAAAATAAATAATATATATATATATATATATATATATATATATATATATATATATATATATATATATATATACATATACATATACAAAATATTGTGCAAAGCAGTTTGGCTCCACAAAGTGGTGAATAATTGTCCTAGCAACATCCAGGTAACCTCAGATACTGAAATCCAATTGGATTATATTGAAAAAGAACTACATAAACTGGATCCAAACAAAGCACAGGAAGGAGACAGAATTATTAATAATATCCTTAGAACACTTTGGCATGAACTTACAGTACCACTTTATTTGTTATTTACTAGATTGTATAAATATAAGGAGATTCCTGAATATTGGAGACGTACAATTGTTGAACATGTATTTAAAGGAAAGGGCTGTAGGACAATCCCAGAATCACACAGACCCATATGTTTATTTTTATGTTGTGGAAATATAATGTATAAGGTTATATTGGATAAATTATTGTCAGAAATGGAAAGGTTGGGACTTGAAACCATATATCAGCATGCAAACATTGAAAATAGATCTACTTCCACCTGTAACGTGATGTTCTATAATAGTATGATAACAACTATGAATGAAAAAAATGTGCTATGATGTAATCAATATAGATTTAACTTCAGCATTTGATAGGGTCAAACACAAAGCACTGATCAATAAATTAGAACAATTAAGTACTGATATACTCTTACAATGCATGGGTAACTGCATGGTTTATAAATGGTTTGCAAATAGGACAAGGCAAGTATCACACAGAAATTGGATAGGTGAAATTTGATTTTACAGTCAGGGTGTCATGCAGGGCTCTGTCCTAGACCCATACTTCTTTAGACTGACTCTTTTAGACCTATCTTTTTCATCTGAAGTGTTCTGCAGTCTGTATACAGATGACTTGAAAAAGGGTCAACTGATTACATGTGTGACGATTGGGGAGAGATGGGCGAAGGCTGCCAGCCTAGTCAAATAGAATTTGATACATAATTCTATCAACTGTATAAATAAATGTAAAATACAGGCTTGTGTTTTTAAATGTAAGAAAACACTGTATAATGTGAACTTCAAGACTGTTGCAACATTGCTATCTGCTGTAAGGAAAACCAAGTCAATTATTTCAAATGTATCTTTTTAAGTTGAAAAGATCTTATGAATCTCTTTAATGTTTTACAAGTTGGTTCCAGTGTGTCTGGATGAATGTCTCATGCCCATTCTTTTAA
Organism: Protopterus annectens; assembly: GCF_019279795.1. Lineage (NCBI taxonomy): Eukaryota > Metazoa > Chordata > Ceratodontiformes > Protopteridae > Protopterus > Protopterus annectens. Next base: position 186,576,333 of record NC_056727.1, read on the forward strand.
GGCTAAAGTTTATAACCAGAATTTAGATGTGGAAGGTGCTTTATTGCTCTAGTTTCTGTTAGAATATACATGTGAAATGCCTTGTATTGTTGTAAGTTCTGAGCAGGTGTTAGATTGCTAAATAATGCAGTTTGTGGCCTGAGAACTCAGATCAGGTGTTAAGATGATGCAATATGAATACTGGGAAAACCTAAGTGGCAAAAATGATGTAATTTAGGAGGGCCTTAGAGACATGTTTGTTAGTAATGTTTTAAATACTATTTCTCACAAGAGACTAAAAGCATTTTGATCCTGATATCCAACTTATCAGCACTCTGCCTTATGCTCACATGTAAGTTTTAGCACTGTGATTTCTTGTAGGAATAGTTAAAGCTAGTAAAGATTAATTAGGTATTTTTCTTTGAAATCAGACCTGTCCTACTGTATTATTTTAAGTTACTGTGTGATCTCTGAGCACTTAGATATCTCTGTGGAGTAGTAGTTTTGTCTTGTGCTTTAATTATTTATTATTAAATATTTTTAAAACCTTCTACCTGTGGCTGCTTTGTGTAGAAATAAGCTCTAGAGTACATTGCATATTTATAGAGGTTATTGTAATAGGCCAGAACGTAAAAAAAAAATCTAAGCCCAAAGACACAAACAAACAAATTGTAATAGGCCACTCTAAAGTAAGCCTTGACTGTTAGTCATACTACCATTGGATAATAATATTGCACTGTAATAATTGGACACCCTTTTAAGGGCCTTTGAGTTGCTGATATTTATTAGCTGGTGGTAGCAGTAATTACTACCATATAGCCTGGGTAAAGGGCCACAGCTGGAGAACCTGTGCCAGCCTTTTTCCCAGAAGGGTCTGTGTGGTTCTATAACCTCTTCTCAAAGTGTGTGTGTGGTGTGTCAGCTACTTGGGCAGGGACATGAAGCACTGGTTGGACAGAGAGGATACTGGAGGTTAGCTTACCAGCTAGGCTGAGATCTGACCCTACAGCTGTGCCAATGGGGAGTCTTATTGGGGACCTGGAGAGCAAGGGAGCAACCAGCCCCAGAATGACTGTGATCTCTGTGTGCACTTAAGGGAAATTGTACTTTACTGTGTGTATTATTTATCCTTTCCTCTTCTATGAGATGACCTCCCTGGTGTTAGTGGTGAGGAGTGAGGTTCCTTGATTGCTGGGTCAGGGCACGGTTGTCACAACATGTGTTACAGATACAGTATGCCTGCAAAAGAACTTGATAAAACTGACCATTTGGGCACAGAAAAATAATATGCTGATTAATATATCAAAAACTAAGCATATGAGATTTGGGAGACATAAATTGAAATGTGACTATTTAATACAGCACATACTGATTGATAATGTAGATTCATTTAAGGACGTTGGCATGTGGGTAGATCCAGTTTTGAGTTTTTCTAATCATAACCAATTGGTTAATGATAGTTATAGAACTATAGGTTGTATAAAAAGGTTTATAAGGTCTAGGAAATCAGAAATGCTGAAGTCATTGTTTTTAGTCATATTTGACCCAAACTTGAGTATGGGATAACAATTTGGAAACCTTATAAGAAAACAAGCATGAATAATCTAGAAAGAGTACAGCAGAAATATACCAAGTGCATCCATAGATGTGAACATTTAAGTTATTATGAAAGACTAAAATATCTGAACTTGTACAGTGTCTCATATAGATATTTAAGAGGAGACCCTATTTGGGTATATGGGGCATTTAGAAAAAATACTTCTGGGAATGTTTGTTGTTCTCAAAAAGTAGTAGAGAATCATCATGCAACCTATGTAGAGGATTCACTAGGAATGAAAAGTGTACTAATTGTTTTTCTGATAGAGTAGCTGATGCATGGAATAGACTAACAAATTACATTAAAGCAACTAATCTGATTGAAGGTTACTGGAGCATGGCTCAGTTTTCAGCTTTTTTATTGCTTAATATGTTTAAATCAGTTTGCTGTCATTTGCTACGTAAGCACTGCATTTGCGAGGGTTTGTGGTTGTTTGTGCATCCCGCACTGCTGAGCAGCAGTAGGCACCGTTAGCAGTTGCCTGCAAATTTTCCCTTAGTATTCTGCTGATGCTCCATCTGTTTGTTTTTGTGATTGACCCTCACTGATAGGTGATACATTCAGCAAAGCTCCTGAGGTGCCAACACAGATCCTACCCACCAGCTCTTCTTATTTTTTCCACTTCTCCAGTTCTCTACTTTACCTGGTCCTTCCTGTCCTCTCCCTGTTTTCTGACCACTTCCACTTACCTAGCATTATGGATGGACAATTTCCCATGGCTTCTCCAGCCAGCCTGGTCAACATGAGCATCCTGAGGCAATGCAGCAATTGCCTCATGTATACTGACAACCCACTTCTTCTAGTCCACATAAGTTTATTATGTGAGAGATGCATCTATATCAAGAACCTAGAATCCATGCTCTCTCACTCACCTGTCAGTTCATCTGATACTAATCAGGTTGTCAGCATGCACACCTCACCTCCTGCACCTACCAAACCAAAAACGTATAAACCTACATATGTGGAGGTCCTTACCAGAAGCTTATCTAAACATCAGAGACCCCCCAAACACAAATGCAAGCATGATTCACATAATACATCCTCTGCAGATCATAGTACACATAATATATCACACACCAGTGTCTCACTGGTCAAGCCCCTAAGGCATAACACAAAAACAAACATCTTAGTCATAGGTGACTGTATTATGAGACACACAGATGTCCCTCTCACCAGGTTGGATAAGGAAAAAGTCACGGTCAGCTGTCTGTCAGGTGCCAGGATCCACCACATCAAACACACGCTCAAGTCTCTCAACAACAGGCACTATTATGACTCCATCATAGTCCATGTTGGTGTGAATGACTTGAGATGTACCTCACTGGACTATATGATGAGAGACATGGCTAATTATGTGTCTCAGGCAGGTATGTCCCTAGCCTTAAACAACATTTTACCTTCGCCTAGGATGATAATTCATTACAAACAAAAAAATGGTTGACTTCAACAATTTGCTTAGTTTCTGGTGTCATTCAAAGGGAGCCTGGGTTGACATGGTCAATAGACCTCGATGCTTTGCCAGAGATGGTCTTCTTCTGTCACCCCTAGAATTTTGGCTACTGGCTAAGACTCCCCCATTATGCCTTTTTAAGGCAATGTCACAAGAACAAAATTCCTGATGTAAAAATACCATCTAAAAACCCCTCAAGGTTATGCTGCTAAACACTAGGAGTCTAAACCAAAAACTGCACTCACTGGAAGTAGTCCTCACCTTGGAAGATGCTGACATTTGTGCAGTCACTGAGACCTGGTTTATGGCTGTGGAGATCACCCCAGCTATACCAGGTTATATTTCGTTTCACACGTTCGGACCACAAACATGTAAGCATGAGAACTAAAGGACGTAGTGTATCACTGTTCATTAAAGATAAATGCACCTTTAGATTGGTTAAACAGCATGATTCCCTTGATTTACTTCAGGTGCAATTGACTGTAGGTAAGATCCCTCTTCAGATCATTGCCAGATATAGGACCACCTCCATGAATCACCTTCCTATTCATGTTAAACAAAGTTCCCTGTTGGCCCTCTTTAAGACTAATTTGGATGATTGGATGGATAACTGGAAATTCACCCCTGGGGTGGATCTGATGCTCACCAACATGGGGGACCACTGCACCACCCCCAGTGTGTGGCCATCCCTGGAGAGATCTGACCACAAATTAGTCTTGCTAGAAGTAACTATAACACAAGCCCCCCCCCCCCACCTTAGCAACAACTAGACTTCAAAACTTCTCCAAGGCCAATTACAGCCTGTTATTTGACAGCATTTATTGCTCCATAGCCCCTCCCCTCACTGAAGGAAAAGACATCTATGCTGAGTTATACACCAATGCTTTATATGAGCACGAGTACAATTTTATTGACTTTGCCGTACGTGATAGAACCAAAGCAAGATCTTCAAGGAAAATCAAACCTGCCTGGTGGACAACTGCCATTAATAGTCTATACAACAGGAGAAAGAAATCGCTGTCTAACAGTAGGAAGGAATGGTCTCAAAAGTGGAAACACCTTCCTATTCATGTTAAACAAAGTTCCCCGTTGGCCCTCTTTAAGACTAATTTGGATGACTGGATGGATAACTGGAAATTCACCCCTGGGGTTCCACCTGTGTACCTCTTGGACAGGGGCAGTAGGTGCTGATTTTAGTGTCTGCTTGAACCAGACACCCTTGGGAACATGGGTTGAACTTGGCTAGACTTGTAAGGGCCCTGGGTTTGTTAGCCTAGTAACCTCCCTATGATCCTATGACAGAATGAATAACTTTCAAGTTACCAAAAAAGAGCTACAGATGCAGAAAATAAATAAAGCTACACAATTGTTCTTACTGAATCATGGATGCAGAGAATTAAAGCTATAAAATTGTTTAATATGACTTTTAAGGAACAGTCCTGGAGTAATAGTAAATGCAATCTAACAGTAAAACATAACTGGTCAGATTGAATAAAGTCTACATGGTCCATTTAAGCACATGGTAGTGCACTGTTTTGGATTCAAGAAGTGGCTCTACACAGTGTGTAGAGATGTGCACAGCCACACAAACAAGGTAAACACAATGGCATGAAAATTACAGTATAAGCAGCTGAATTGTATGCTAATCAATCAATCCAAGATGGAGGAGCTATTCAACAAGCTATAAAGCAACCATGTAGACTCACTGCTGGTTTTCCCCTGTGAATTCCAAAACCTATTGGAATACAGCCATGGAAAGGAGTCTACACAGAAACAATGTTAGTGGCTGCTGTTGCTTTAATTTATGTGTATGTACAACAGACTGAAGTCTATGCTACTACTGCTGTTAATAGACCAAGGCCAAGAAGGAGAAGAGCTTTCAGACCCCGGGTAATTATTACAATCTACATGATGTGGAAATTGTAGAGCACTATAGGGTGGATACAGACACTACAAGAACTGCAACCTCTGTCGTCCTCAACTCAGAGCCAGGGAAAACAGAGGGGAACCCATCCCAGTGGAGACAAAGGTATGTGAAGCACTTAGAATTTTAGCTACAGGTACCTTTCAGAGACCAACAGGGGACATGTTGGGGGGGGGTCACAGGCATCAGCATCCAGGATTCTCCATCAATTCCTGAATGCTATGCTCCAACATGCTAGTGACAACATATATTTACCCCATACTCCTGAAAACAGGGCCAGAAATGTGCAGGAGTTCTAACCTGTGGCACACTACCCTGATTTACTGGGTGCCATAAACTGCATACATGTAGAAATTAAGGCACCACCTAAGGAACAGGGAAGGCTCCACATAAATAGAAGGGGCTTCCACTCTACTAACTGCCAAGTTATGTGTAATGCCAAGGAATCATCTTGATCGAGTGTGCTGACAACTCAGGCAGTTACCATGACTCACATATTTGACACACTTCCCAACTGTATCAGATGTTCACTAGGGTGGGTATCTCACAAGGTCATTTACTGGGGGATGCAGGTTATGCACTGGAACCATAACTGATGACACCCATCAGAAATATACACACCTGCTGAAGAATGTCATAATGAGGCACATGCTCAAACTAGAAATATCCTGGAGCATGTATTTGGGCTGCTGAAGTCGCGGTTCTGGTGCTGAGATACATGTGGGGGAGCCCTGCAGTACAATATGTGTACATGCACTGAAATATTCACAGTATGTTCCATGCTACACAACATCATCTTGAGAAAACAGCCTCAGTAGGATCAAGAAGGGGAAGGGGCACACATTCCATCAACAATGGCAAGTTTAGCACAACCAGATGCAGGTGAGGAGTCAGACAAGCATACAGCAGCTGCTGTGGGTGTTGGCAGACATAGGCATGCTCAAAATGCCCTTGCATTGGCTAAGAGATAATGTATAGCACACTCACTCACCACCTAAGGGCCTAAAGCCTTCCTCCTACACACATGCATATAGTAACATTGATGCCAGGCAGTGCTCACAACCTTTACCTACCCATGCAGTGGCTGTGTACTGCTTGCGTCAGACAGTTAGCCCTGAACTAAAATTTTTGCAGCTGCTGGATTTACAAGATAAGAGTGTATTGTGTAATAATATGAATAACTGGCATATCCTTGCATATTGTTGTTTGGTAGTATAAGCAAGTTAAAGGTGGGAGATTTGTACAGAAAAGACCTTGACATGTGATAGCAGAGACTTATTTGACTTATATGTGTCCATTACTAAGTAGCAGGCCTCAGGCATCAAAGACTCAAGCAGTCATGCATCTCAAAAGTGGTGATGGTCAATGCACGTCCTCAGTTTAGCATCATACGTTTGCACTGGAAAATCATTAAAGACAGAAGTTAGAATGTAATGATACACATTTCAGTTTCAGACTTCACAACCCTCACAAGATCATTAACAATAAAGATGGAAAAAATTATGCTATCGACTGTCTAACTCTCTAAGACCAATATAAGTCAAATGTACAATTAACAATTCAACATCACAAATGCAGATATACTAAGCACTAAGTCAGCTGTGCTCCCAGATGCAAAACTTATGTATCCCTGAATCCAAAAGATAGAAAACAGTGATATGGCATAGTTATCATCACTTGCACTGGGTGTTGTGTGGGGAGCAGGAAGCCTAGGCTGATACAAAGGGTGGATGGGTATGTGTGAGTAAGAAAAAGAAACAGGCAGACATTCGGATAAAGTAACAAATGGCCAGTGAGACTGAACCATGTAACTGTTGTGTGTGTGCCTGTATGGATCCTCCGCATGAAATTGGTGTGTGAGTGTCTGCATGAACACAGCCAAGCTCTCTGCTAGCTCTACTCCTTGGTATATTGAACAGGTGTGAGCCATGCATGGTAGAGGTGGCAGTTCATTATTGTCGTACCTGAAAATGAGAACTGGCTCTGCCAGGAGTTGCACTGGCATGTCCACACCCATGCTCAGATGCACTGCTGCTACCTGAGAGTGACTGATGTCTGCTGGATGAACTCCTCTCATGAGGATGCCCTGGACTATGAACCCATGGCCTTCCATGTCTGGTTGTAGACAGCACAACCACTGATGGAGCAGTGGAAGTACTGCCACTATGGGATCATGAGCGAGAAGGGTCATGCTGGCTAACATAAGATGATGTGGCTGACTTACACCCATGAGGATGCCACCCCTCTCCCAGAAGATGTTCCATCACAGACACCACCTGTTCCAATTTGTCATTCGTTTGATCCAATGAATCGGCAACATGGTGGAGGCAGTCATGAATGTTAGCCTCTGCCATATCTACAACCCTAAACATTTCTCTGGAGGACCTTTGGGAACATGCCTGTGCCTCCATGACAGCCCTAAACATACATTGAGTGGCAAAGAAAGAGACACCTGGATCAGGTGGAGGATGGACAGCAGGAACCTGGAGGAGAAGAGTGTTCAGACCCAGGGTAACTTACCAGGGGCTACATGATCTGGAGATAGTAAAGCGCTATAGGGTGGATAGAGACATACTGCAGCAAATCATTGAGTTGTTCCAGCTTCAGCTCAGACCCAGAGCCAACAGAGGGGAACCCATCCCAGTGGATACCAAGGTATGTATAGCCTTAAGAATACTAGCTACAGCTACTTTCCAAAGACCTACTGGGGATATCATGGGGGTCTCATAGGCATCTGTATCCAGAGTACTCTACCAGTTCCTGGATGCCATGCTGCCACATGCCTGTGAGCACATTTACTTCCCCAACACCCATGAGGAGAGGACCTGCAATATGCGCCTCTTCCACCAAGTAGCAGAATACCTGGAGGTACTGGATGCAATAGACTGCATGCACATCCACATCAAAGCACCACCTGGTGAACAGGGTAGGGTCTGCATAAACCGCAATGGTTTCCCCTCCATCAACTGCCAGGTCGTATGCAATGCCTAGGTCATTATCATGAATGTGTGTGCTGGCAGCCCTGGAAGCTATCACGACTCCCACATCTGGCATGTGTCACAACTGTACCAGACATTTGCCAGTTGGGGCATCCCATATGGCCATCTGGTGGGGGATGCTGGCTATTCACTGGAGCCATGGATGATGACACCCATCAGAAATGCACACACACCCATGCAAGAATGCCATAATGAGGCACACACACAAACCAGGATCATTATAGAGCATGTGCTTGGGATGCTGAAGCCACGGCTCCACTGCCTTGACATATCTGGTGGAGTCTTGCAGTAGTCTCCAGCCACATGTGCACACATGTTCATAGTATGTGCCATGCTACACAATATGATCCTGCGGAAATAGCTGCAGCAGGAACAGCACGTGGAAGGGCCACATAGCCCATCACCATTGCCAAGGTCCCCACAGGCACAGAGGGACTCAGAGGGGGAAGCCCCTGAGCCTGGTCCTGTAGACAGATGGAGGCATGCCCTGTATGCTCAGGCCTTGGCAAAGAGGCAATGCATAGCACACACACTGACATTGTAGGGACCCCAGGGATTGACACCTCTCTCTAACTTGCACACACAGTAAAATGGATGACACACACATCACATTACCTGTAACTTACCATGTATAGACAGTGTACTGTGTGCATCCAACATAGGTAGCCCTCGAGCACCATACTCACAACTTCCACAGGAACAAGGTAAGTCAGTCTTCTTAACAATAAATGAATGGATTAGTATGTTTTGGTAGCATATCTATGGTAATACTTCATGCATGCAAGGGAATGTGGTGGCCTACTGGGAAAGCAGCAGACAACTGACAACTATGTGGGACACCAGGAAATGTCTGCCCAATACTGGCCTCCCACACTATGCGGTAGTACCCACGGTAGCAAATCCCACTGCAGTATATGTGTGGGGACAACTAACTGGGGGTCATAGGTCACAGGCATGGATGTCAGTGTGTGGGGGTCCCCATACCCACCCCTCAGACCCACACAGCATGTCAGTTGTAGAAAACCAGAGAGAAATGTCTGGCAAAGGCTCACAAATGGCAGAAGTGTTGAATTACCCCTCTACAGACTCACACAGTGATAACACAGCAGGTCTCACAGTTGTAGTAAGGCTATATAGGGTAAGAAGTCTGAAACTCATATGTATGCTATTACAATATGACCTGTGGTCTTTACTGATATGCCTCTAGTCCCCAAGACATGGCACAAAAGTATGGCAAATGAAACCAAAATGTAAAGCAAATATTAGTACAGTCTGTGCAAATGTGTACAGTTGACAGGTGTGCCCCCCATGTACCCACAGAAATGCAGTAACATGTATGTTTGCAGGGAAATAGCAGCATAGCACACACTGACAGGGCTGTCCTGATACACATGAGAACATGTTGCATATCCACAATATGCAGGGGTCAATGAGCTATATGTATGTGTGGTAAATACTGTCAGGATTTTGCCAACACGTTCTCCTGCCAATCGTCTTCTAGTGCCCTTGGTACAGTGCTGTGACAGGGCCATGTGCAGATAACTGCAGTGCCAACTATTATGCATGTCAGTGACACCTACTGCTCTGCCACGGATGTACCTGGAAGTCACAGTGCTATGTGGAATATACTATACTTATAATGGACTTCTTGAAGGCTGTGTAGCTGAGGTGCTTAGTTTTTTGTGAATATAGTGCTTTCTGGTACTGTTGCCAGTGGTTATTTTCAATAATTATTTTTTATATGTTTGCTTTTACATATAATGGACATGCCTGCAAAGTCGAATGCACTCTGTACCCACACCCATAACTGTCAACCTCTGACAGCAAGACGCCTGGACAAGGGCAGAAATAAAAGTGGATCAAAGGCACAATGATAGGCATGTGTTGTAAATATCACCCTTACATACTGAGAAAGTTGGTAGGGTGAGGGTTTTGCAGCAGTGGGAATTGTCTGAAGGTTATGTAGTCTGAAACAGTGATGTCTGTCATTATTTTGTAACATCACTCTTCAATTATATGTTACTAACTTGCCATAAAAACACAAGTTTATGTAGACTGGATGAAACCTCTAGCCAAACACCTGGACAATCTGCCAAAAAATGTACAGGTGAGAGATATGGCCACACAAAGATGTGACATCTCAGGTTAGAAAGATACCACACAAGCAGGAGATCCCCAGCAAGTATTTCACCAAGTTGCTGGACTGTTTACACAGCTGTGCATCATCACTCAGTTGGCTGTAGTCACACCTCACAAATGGCCTTGTTGGGCAAGAATGTACATAGCTGCCCTCATAATATTGTCTATGCATCATACAATTAGTATTCCTCTGGTAAAGCAATGTGATGATCTGAGGATATCTGCCACCAGGTAATGACAATACATTGCAGTGTCAGACTACAGATATGCCAGAAAAAATGTCTGCAAACAAACTCAGTACCCCAAGGAAAGTCCTGTGTACTCCTGAGAGGTATGGCTGTAGCACACAAAACCCTGGACCGGACTACACTTATCTCTGAAATGGAGTACCACTCTAACTATAGAAGGTCACACTGGGCATGCTCCTATATTTAGATAATTACAGGACATGTTGGAACCCACATCAGACTATATGACTGTATTGTGTATATATGTCTGTGCATACAGACAGCTATGTACACCTTAACTGTCCCTACACACACAAATCAGACAGGATTACCCTCAGGTAGCCGTAGATGACCCATATGTGATATCTGAATCTATTGCATGTGATACACAGACATATATATTTATATATATATATATATATATATATATATATATATATATATATATATATATATATATATGGGCAACAGATTACATATGTCAAGCATACATACACATAGATGTGGGGATGTGAGAGACAGACAGTGATAGAGAGAGAGACACACACAGAGGGACACAGACAGAGCGAGTCACACATGGATACCCTGAATGGCATACAGTGATATCCTGCTGTGGACAGTGGCATACCAGTTGTAAACAGTTGCATGTGCCAGCATAAAATGTGAGCCCCATTGTGTAGTAGTACTGAGGTTGGGTTTATAATATCATATCATCTGCCTGTGTGTGTGTGTGTGTGTGTGTGTGTGTGTGTGTGTGTGTGTGTGTGTGTGTGTGTGTGTGTGTGTGTGTGTGTGTGTGTGTGTGTGTGTGTGTGTGTGTGTGTGTGTGTGTGTGTGTGTGTGTGTGTGTGTGTGTGTGTGTGTGTGTATGTGTGTGTGTGTATGTATGTCCATAGGTCTAAGTATTAGGAGACTGTTCCCACTCAGTACACTTCACGTTGCCCTACTTCACAAGATCTGCTGCTGTCATTCACCTTAGAAGTGCCATTGGACACCTATCACCCCTATAAGCTCTGTAGCATGTGCGATAACACTATAGTTCAAATAACTAGATAGGTAGGGGATCTAATCTCAATACTGGCATCTGTATGTGTGACAGTTGCGTGTGCAAGAATGAGATAGTGGGTGTTTGTTTTGTAGGTGAAACAGTTTTAGGCCATTCCCACCCACAACACTTCCCAGCGTTCCACTTTATCAGTCCTGCTGATGTCATTTCCCTTATCAGCACCTTTGGCCAGTTGTCATCCCAGTAAGCTCTGTAGCGCATGCAATAACTGTGTAATACTATAGTACAAATAACTAGATAGGCAGGGGTTATACTCTCAGATTGGGCAAATGTGTGTGTGGGTGTATAAGTGTGTGTGTAAGTACATATGTTTGTAGGAAGAAGCATTTTGATAAGTTTCCCACCCAGTTCCCTACTTTGTCATTCCTGCTGATGTCATTCCTCTTACCAGCATCTTTGGCCAGTTGTCAGCGCAGTAAGCTCTGTAGCATGTGTGATAACTTTGTAACACTATAGCACAAATAACTAGATAGGTAGGGGTTCTAATCTCAATACTGGCAAGTAAGTGTGTGTGTGTGTGTGTGTGTGTGTGTGTGTGTGTGTGTGTGTGTGTGTGTGTGTTTGGGTGAGAATCATATTGTGTGTAGGTTATAGCATTTTGAGTTGTGTACCACCCTGTACACTTCTCATCACCCTACCTTACAAGGCCTGCTGATGTCATTCACCTTAGAAGTACCTTGGGACAAGGTGAAATCATATACGCTCTGTGGCGCATCTGATAGCTGTGTAACAATATAATAAAAATAACTAGATAGTTAGGGATTTCTAATCTCAGTACTGGCAAGTGAGTGTGTGTGTGTGTGTGTGTGTGTGTGTGTGTGTGTGTGTGTGTGTGCGTGCGTGCGTGTGTGCGTGTGTGTGTGTGTGTGTGTGTGTGTGTGTGTGTGTGTGTGCGCGTGTTTGGGTTAAGTATCATATCTTGTGTGGGTTATAACATTTTGATGTTTGTACCATCCACACTTGTTTACCACCTCCCAATGGCATTACTTTATATAGCATGTTAATGGCATCTGCCTCACATGCAGCATGTTAAACCATTGTTCAGGCCATACAAGTCATATGTACAGATGTCTATGGAATAGCCAGATGTTTGCAACCTATATGTGGTCTGTGTCCCCTAACAATGGCCATGTATGTGATATTGTTGCCAAATAGGTCACAGTTAGTGTAGTGACACACATGCCAGCATCAGATATCATACCTGACTGAAACATCATGCTGATAAAACATCTTTTACCCTATCACTTGTGCAGGCTTGTCGGAGCAATAGATGACTCCAGTTGCTATTTTTGGTTGGTTATTCTCACCATCCATGAAGGCATTCACAACATTATGTGTTGTATGTAAGAGGTAGTGGGTTATGTCCCATGCATATAATCTATGTATGGCATGTCATGTGTATGTAGCACTATAGTACATTAAAGTGGATACGTAGGTTTACTAATCTGTTTATTGCCATCTGTGTTTGTGTTAATGTATGCACATCCCTGTGTCAGTCTTTACTTTGTGTATGTGAAGGATATACCATTTTGTCTCCCTGTTCCACCCTGTGAACTCAAGAATACATACCAAAGACCTGTCATACACAGTACCATGCATGTCCTCACCAACTGCATCATGGTTGAGTGTATGGGAAAAAAATTGCAGGGGCAACAGATGCTGACAGGTGAATCTGTTGTGGACAATCTAATGGCTAAGCTTGTGAGGGACCTACGTTCAGTACTTCAGTACCCTATTCTGTATGTATGAGCCTGTGGTACTGCACAACACTGAGGTGACATGTCTGAAGGCTACCTGTCTGTAACAAGGGGTATGTATGCAAGGTCACACTGTCTGACAACAGTGTCCCTCACACACTGTTGCATGCATACACATCTGGTAAACATACATATAAAGCTGTACCTTGGCTATGAAATGGTCAGTGGATTTCCACTCCGCCATACTCCATATTGGTAATGTCTTCAGGGCCAAAGCCTTCAGACACACAGACACCTGGAACACAAACAGAGTACAGCATGTCAGACTACATTCAGTCAGTGGTACTAGCAGCAATAATGCATCATGGCTAATAAGGTGCATACACCTTTATGTGTACCCATAGCAAATGCAAGCAGACAGCACCTTACAAATGATTACATAGCTACACTGTACTATATTCACCCTGTGCATCAGAACCATATTAGCATGTCCCTGCATCGATGGCATGGATGACAGGGATATGCCACAGGTATCATCATATGCACAGAGTGTGGTGTGGGTTTCAAAGAGGCCTAGGCTGGGCCATATGGTTGACATAATTTGTGTATTTTTGGAGGGGTATCCTATAGATGGGCTGTGCAGAGGTGTTGTGTGTGCCTGGAGGTGATCTGCCTGTGATACAGATGTGTGTGTGTATGTATGCACACAGTTACCATATGTGGCTGCACTACACAGGGGTATGTTGGACAGCTGTGGACTGTACATGGCAGGGTGTCCAGTTCACCATCTCTGGCCATTGACACAGGAACTGGTCCTGCCAGGGGTCTCACTGGCACCATCAGGCCCAAGGCCAGATGCTGTATTGCTTCCTGATGATGACTGCTGGCTGCTGGATCCATGCCCCTGATGGGACCGTCCAGGACCATGTGCCCATGCCCTGCTCCACTGTGATGTGGACAGCAATCCCCTTCGGTAGTGCTGGTGTCACTGCCACTATGGGAGTGTGAAGGTGCATGGCCCTGTAGACTCTCAGCTGATGTTGGTGCTGACCTACATCCACATGGCTGATGCCCATCTCCCATCACACGCTCTAGCACAGACATGCCACATTCGAGGATTGTCAAGGTCTCACCCCCCTGTCTATTCATGACTTCAGTATTTTGGTGTGTGGCCTCAACAAGATCATGGATGCTGCCACGTAAATCCGGAAGAGTTGCAGCCAACACCCTAAATATTTGTCTGGTGTTGAATACACTACATGCCTGTGCATCCATGACAGCCTGAAACATGCATCTGGTGACACCTGCTGTGTCACTTACAATAGCGCTTGACGAGCAGCAGTCCTCCTGTGAGCACCCCTGTCCATCTGCCTGTGTGGGACCTTGCCTGCACTCTGTCTATGGCCAGTGTCTACACTCACACCTGCCATAGTCACCACACTAGCATGTTCCATGCCACCACCTGCCAACTGTCCATCATCTGTGGCTGCTGGGGACGGGGCATTGTGACAGTGTGCAGGAACATTGTGGATGACTGTGAGATGCCAACTGATGGCATAGATTCAGCACTTGACAACCCCACCTGTGCCTGACTATGACCATCATTATTGTTAGAGTCTGCAGAGACACTGACATCATATTCTGAGTGGGAGGGACCACGACCGCCATGTCCACCTGTGGGGGGAAGACAACATATGTAAATTAATATGTGCACTATAACATTTGCTGCTACAGACACACACACACACACACACACACACACACACACACACACACACACACACACACACACACACACACGCACACACACACACACACACACACACACACACACACACACACACACACACGCACAGAAACATACAGGTGAGGTGGCAGACAGGCATTACACAGACCTCACAATAGCCAACTGGTGACATTCACAACACAGTCAGACCACTACATACACACTGAACAGGCCCTCGACATCATGCAGTGCAGCCCTTTCCACTTAATGTTACTACTTATTTATACCTCTGTGATACGTGAGTAGTGATAGTAGGTGATGAGCTTTTAAGCAGCACATACTGCACCCATGTACACATAATTGCTGTTCACCTGTATAGCACAGTGGCAACCCCTACAGAACATACCTCTCAACTGTGCAGAGTGTCACTGAGTGTCTACATGTGTAGCTCAAATTTCTGGTCTGTTTGTCATAAATACTTTGTTTGACACATTACTGGGATGATTTGAAGACTGGTGTCACTAATTAATGACATATTTTGAGTTTCACACTTCCAAACCTACAGTACATGTATGTTACAACAGAATCGGTTACACTAACAACCTTCTAAGCTTACAGTGGATATTATAAGTGTAGACACCCCTGTTAACATGCCAGGTTTTTCAGATATATAACATGAGACCACAGAAATCATGTGATAAAATTTCCCACCTTTAATGTGGCCTATAACTTGGCAATCCAATTGAAGAACAAACACATCAGTTAGGGGTAACATGTAGAAGTTGAAATATGTACAATAGGCTGTTTGCATGACTGTGCACACCCTTAAACTAATGTTTTGTTAAAGCACCTTTTGATTTCATAACAGCAGTCAGTCCTCTTGGGAAGGTGTGTATCAGCATGGCACATCTCGACTTAGCAATATTTGTACACTCTCCCTTGCAAAAACCCTCCAACTCTGTCAGATTGCAAGGGCATCTCTTCTGCACAGCCCTCTTCAGGGCACCCCACAGATTTTCTATTGGATGTAGGTGTGGACTGTGTCTGGGCCATTCCAACATGTTGATTGTCTTCTGGTGAAGACATTCTTTTTTGGATTTTGATGTATGGTTTGGGTCATTGTCGTGTGGAAAGGTATTATTCCTCTCCATCCACAGCTTTTAAGCAGATACATGAAGGTTTTGTGACAAAAGGGACTGGTATTTGGAACTGTTCCTAATCCCCTCCACCTTGGCTAAAGGCCCACTTCAAGCTTATGAACAGCAACCCCAAAGCAGGACACTGCCATTACCATCCTTCACCATGGGGATGGCCTTCTTTTGGTGATGCACAGTGTTGTTATTGTGCCAAACAAACCTTTTGGAATTGTGGCCAAAAAGTGCAACCTTGGTCTCATTACACCATAACACATTTCCCCACATGCTTTTGGGAGTCCTGATGTATTTTTCTTGAGAAATTTACCAGACCTAGATGTTGTTCTGTGTGAGAAAAGGCTTCCATCTTCCAACCCTACCCCATAAGCCAGACATGTGGAGAATACGGGAGATTGTTGTCACATGTAGTACACAACCGATACTTGACAGAGATTCCTGCAACTCCTGTAGTGTTGCTGTAGGTCTCCTGGCAGCCTTCCTGACCATTTTGGGTCTTGTCTTTTCAACACATTTGGAGGGATGTCCAGTTCTTTGCAATGTCACTGTTGCCCCATATTTTCTCCACCATTAGATGACTGTCTTCCCTGTGTTCCATGGTATATGCAATGCTGTGGAAATCTGTGTGTACCCTTCTCTGGGCTGATACCTTTCACAAATTAGATCCCTTTGCTGCTTTGTAAGCTATATGTGAACTATGGCTTTTGCTGTAGCAGGCAACTGAGTAAATGTTAGAATAATCCTGATAGGACAGCTGACCGTTATTTTCTGTTATCAGAGTCTGTAATTGATGGCAGGTGTGTACCCAAGAAGATGTAATGCCGTAATTATACTGAAAGCTGCTTCAAGACAGTATTAGCTTCAGCCTGTGTACACGTAGCTTCTTGTATTATGTGTCACAATTGTTCCCCTAACAGATTTGTTTGTTTTACAATTGAATTGTGCAGGTTATAGTCACACGAAAGACTGGAAGGGTTAGGAAATGTTTTATTGTGCTCTCATTTTTGTATATCACAAATACCTGGCATTCTAATAGGTGTGTGTACACCATTTATATGCACTGTATAACACTAATTTATAAAATATCTCCCTGGTTTTGGGCCTTTGCCCCCCATTTTGTCAGTCTTTGTCCAGATTTCTTACAATGACAGGTTGTGAGGTATACTACAGATATGTGACATCTCCTGCAAAGAGGCCCCTGTGATGACCACTGTGATGCAATGCAGTTAACCCCACCACAAGTGAACATGCAGATATTGCAAAATAGCTGAGTAACAGTTGTGTGCATGGTCACATGCATGACCTTAACATGCCTGGGGTACTGGTGAGCCACAACAGGAAAATCCCATACTCATCAGCTTCAGACCTGCTGTCCCACATCCAGACCAGATGTACCTATGTAGTTGTGGGGGAGAGGTATTGTCAGCAGACTCACATCTGACATTGGTACAAGATGAATTTCTGCACATGTACAGTAGAAGCTCTGATAGTACAGAATTTGCTGTCCTTCACCATAGATGTGCACTTGTGTGCATTACTAAACCCCTCCCATAAATGCAGTTTGAACTAATATATGCATCTAGATACTCTATAGAAGACAGTATGACTGCTACATGATTAAATTGATGTACAATGTGGCCTTACCTGGATGCTCCTTGCCTGTTGCCTGGGCGCCATCCACCTCCATGACTTGTGTTTTTTGTGTTAGCTGTTGTATGGGGGCTGCCGCAAGGTTAGCAAGGAGCACCTCTGTTGCTGTAAGTGGAGTCTGTGTGGCTGGACCCTCACCTGTACCAGTACAGTCCCTGGCCAAGGCAGCAGCCCTTTGCCAGGCATGATGTATCAGGTCAGTTGCCCAATGCCTGACCTGATCATATGCGCGGCCATGATGGCCCAAGGTGTTAACTCTGTGGACAAGGTCATCCTACAGGGCAGGCTGCTCCCACAGATTTTGTCAGCTATGGCCGAACATCACCCCATGGTGCTGGATTTTGGCATTGGTGATGGCTGCATTTTCATCTGCAGATTATGCTGGCTGATGCTGCATGCCACCTGGAAGTCATAAACAGGGAAACACATCACAGGACCTCAGACATTGTCCAGAATTATTTACAGAGCTAGCACATCAATATTGCCTCTCATTAGCCACCACTTAACCACATCATAGCTCTGACATCTATCAGCACAGTACGAACGTGCATTGCACTCCTAGTGCTGATGTGTCATGTTCCTCCCAATGAGGGCCAGTACATTGCATAAACCACTATTCATCATTCACGTTTGTGTAGTGAGCTGACAGTGGCAGTCTTCCTTGCAGATGGGATGTCAATGGTGCTCAGGCTTTGCATGCATACAGTGTATAATGGAGCTGGAAGCATATGCCTGAGTTCATGTAGGATGCAGACTCAAATGTTATCAGGTCCCATGGAGACTTGCTTTTGTTGACTTTGATTAGGCAGTATGCACCTGCTCCTTGATAATGAAGGGAGGGGTGTGGGTGCTGTGCATATCTACCTATACTGATGGTGAGCCAGGGGGGTGATTTTGCCCTAAACCTGTCTGCAGCAGGTTGGCTATAGCTATGGTGTGTGTGTGTATGTGCTGTGATTGACCACCATTACAGAGTGGGTTGGGTTGTTGCCTCTGAGATTGCAGACATATGTGAAGACAGCCTTGTGATTGCCCATTTGTGGATGTGTCCAATTTGTACTTATAGTTAAACTTACAGTAATCCACCTGTGACCTTATATGCTCATTCCCACAAAGGTTGACTTGCTGCCAAGTTGGTACCTGCTCCTACTTTGCCCTGTGCAGCCAATATAGCGACCAATTATGTGGTTTGTGTATTAGTGCTGTTCAGCAAAGGGGATTACTCGACCTTGGTGGAGGCAGGTTTTATAAGTAAGGTGTTGCTGTGTCCATACAACAATGTAGGTGGTCATATAGCTGTTTGTGGTAGGCATGGACACAAGGTCATAACACAGTTGGACACCTCTCCATTTTCAACCTGATAATCATGCTTATTCTAGTAGCCATGTCTGTGTCAGGGCAATGCAACAACCAGTAGCTGTTGAAATCTAAGTCTGTTGGATGCACAGAAACTAAGATTACATATGTGTACAACATGTACAGTTTATTTACCTGATGTTCTGCATCCCATGTCTGTTGTTATGAGGCAACCAGGTACACCTACTCATACATACATGTGTCCAGGTAATACCTGATAAACATTTCTGTTCTATGTCAGTATGGCACACTGTATTCCTCTCAACCTGTTAGAGCAGGACATCTGGAGAATGCCACACATACATGGGGGGGAGGGTGATGGGCCAAAATTAGTGGCACTTTCTTAATATTGCTGTAACACATAAGTCATTTGATAGCACAGTAACCTTTGCATTTACAGACATACCCTGGAGGATGTCTGACACTCATATAGCAGGAAGAGAGGAGAAAGGCTAGGAGTGTAATAGTGAGGGTAGGAACTTTTAATGTTGGCAGTATGACTGGTATGGGAACAGACCTAGCTGATATGATGGACAGAAGGAAGGTTGGTATAGTGTGTGTGGAAGAGACCAGATGGAACTGGGGTAAGGCTAGGTGTATCAGAGGTGGGTCCAAATTGTTTTATCATAGTATGGATGGGAGGAGAAATGGTGGAGGGATTATCCTGAAGGAACAGTATGCTGAGAGTGTTTTTGGAGGTGAAAAGAGTGCCGTATAGAGTGATGTTTATGAAGCTGGAAATTGATGGTGTAATGATGAATGTTGTTAGCGCATATGCTCTGCAAGTTGTGATGAATGAGAAAGAAAAATTTTGGAGTGAGTTGGATGAAGTGGTGATGACTGTACCCAAGGGTGAGAGAGTGGTGATTGGAGCAGATGTTAATAGTCACGTAGGTGAAGGAAACAGAGGGGATGCAGAAGTGATGGGTAGGTATGGTGCTAAGCAAAGGAATACAGAAGGTGAGATGGTAGTGAAGTTTGCTAAAAGGATGGACATGGATGTGGTGAATACATATTTTAACAAGATGGGGGAGCATAGGGTGACATACAAAAGTGGTGGAAGATGCACACAGGTGGATTATATCCTATGCAGGAGGGCCAGTTTGAAGGAGATTGGAGACTGTAAAGTGGTGACAGGGGAAAGTGTAGGTAAGCAGCATAGAATGTTGGTCTGTGGGATGACGTTGGTGATCAAGAAGAGGAGGAGGAGTGTGAGGGCAGCACCAAGGATCAAATGGTGGAAACTGAAAAAGGGTGATTGTGAGATTGAGTTCAGGGAAGAGTTAAGACAGGCACTGGGTGGCAGTGAAGAGTTACTGAATATCTGGATAACTACAACAGAGCTAGTAAGGGAGATGTCTAGAAAGGTGCTTGGCGTGACATCTAGACAGAGGAAAGAGGACAAAGAGACCTGGTGGTGGAATGAGGAAGTACAGGACAGTATATAGAGAAAGAGGTTGGCAATGAAGAAGTGGGATTGTCAGAGAGGTGAAGAAAGTAGACAGGAGTATAAGGAGATGAGGTGCATGGCAAAGAGAGAGGTGCGAAGGCTACGGATGAGGCATATGCAGAGCTGTATGAAAGGTTGGACACTAAGGATGGCGAACAGGACCTGCACTGATTGGCTAGACAGAGGGACTGAGCTAGGAAAGATGTGCAGCAGATAAGGCTGATAAAGGATAATGAGGGAAATATACTCACAAGCGAGGAGAGTGTGTTGAGCAGATGGAAAGAGTACTTTGAGGGGGCTGATGAATGAAGAGAATGATAGAGAGAGAAGGTTGGATGATGTGGGTATGGTGAATCAGGAAGTGCAACAGATTAGCAAGGAGGAAGTAAGGATAGCTATGAAGAGGATAAAGAATGGAAAGGCTGTTGGTCCAGATGAGATACCTTTGGAAGCATGGAGGTGTTTAGGAGAAATGGCAGTGGAGTTTTTAACCATATTGTTTAATGAAATCTTGGAAAGTGAGAGGATGTGTGAGGAGTGGGGAAAAAGTGTTTGGGTACCGATTATAAGAATAAGGGTGATGTGCAGAGATCTAGTAACTACAGAGGGATAACACTGAACAGTCACAGCATGAATTTATGGGAAATAGTAGTGGATGTTAGGTTAGGAAGGGAGGTGATGATTGGTGATCAGCAGTATGGTTTCATGTCAGGAAAGAGCACTACAGATGTGATGTATGCTCTGACAGTGTTGATGGAGAAGTACAGAGAAGGTCAGAAGGAGTTGCAGTGTGTCTTTGTGGACTTAGAGAAAGCATATGACAGGATGCCTAGAGAGGTGTTGTGGTATTGTATGAGGAGGTCAGGAGTGGCAGATAATATGAAAGAGTGGTACAGGATATGTGCAAGGGTAGTGTGACAGTGGTGAGTTCTGCGGTGGGAGTGACAGATGTGTTTAAGGTGGAGGTTGGATTACATCAGGGATCAGCTCTGAGCCCTTTTTTATTTGCAGTGGTGATGGACAGGTTGACAGGCAAGATCAGACAGGAGTCCCCGTTGACCGTGATGTTTGCAGATGACATTGTGGTCTGTAGTGAGAGTAGGGAACAGGTTGAGAAGACCCTGGAGAGATGAAGATATGCTCTAGAGAGGGGGGATGAAGGTCAGCAGGACTAAGACAGAATATATATGTGTGAATGGGAGGGGAGGATAGAGGAATGGTGAGGATGCAGGGAGTAGAGTTTGCAAAGGTTGATGAGTTTAAATACTTGGGATCAACAGTTCGGAGTAATGAGTAATGGCAAGTGTGGGAGAGAGGTGAAGAAGAGAGTACAGGCAGGATGGAGATGGTGGAGAAGAGTGTCAGGAGTGATTTGTGACAGATGAGTACCATTAAGAATGAAAGGGAAGGACTACAAGAGGGTAGTGAGACTAGCTATGTTATATGGGTTGGATACAGTGACACTGATAAAAAGGTAGGAGTCAGAGCTGGACATGGCAGAGTTAAAGATGTTAAGATTTGCACTGGGTGTGACAAGGGTGGACAGGATTAGGAATATGTATACTAGACGGTCAGCCCAGGTTGGGCAGTTTGGAGACAAAGCCAGAGAGGCGAGATTACATTGGTTTGGACATGTGCTGAGGAGGGATGCTGAGTATATTGGGAAAAGAATGGTAAGGATGAAGCTGCCACGTAAGAGGAAAAGAGAAGGCCTAAGATATGGTTTCTGGATGTGGTGAGAGAGGACATGTAGGTAGTTGGTGTGACAGAGCAAGATGTAGAGGACAGGAAGAAATGGAGACAGATGATCTGCTGTGGTGACCCCTAACTAGAACAGCCAAAGGAAAAAGAAGGAGCTCTTGTAATGTCAGTCTTAACAGATTTGCCAATGATTTGCCAGACATAACACAACTCTATGAGTAAATGACTACAAATATGAAGAACACATATGGTCGGTGTGCACAACACTGGACAGTTGAATGGTATGAGCTCAGCATATCACATGCAGTTCAACACACATATCTGCAACAGATGTTTATTATGCAAATACCCTGTATAGGTCTCTCACATTTCTAAGACAAACATGTATATCATAGTTGTATTCACAAGTAACATGTGGAAATCTACGACATCCCAGTAGCTGGCCTAGCAGTGTCACAGTCAGTATTGTTCAATACAAACTCCAGTAGTAGTCATATGTGAGCCATCCTTTCCTGGAGTGACCCAGTGGCCTGAACTGTGATCTATGTCACTGCAGGCAGCCCAGATGCTATGGCCATAGGTTATCAGTAATATATCAGTACAGCAAGTCTTGTTGAGTCATATTTGTTTAACTTCCTATTTCCCATTATTACATACCCCCTACTGCCTTCCATTACATGCTTACTTGTTTGGCATACCTTTTTTTTCCAAGTATAATTGGCTTGATTCCAATTTCTGTTGGTTTGTTTGTCTGTCTGTCTCTCTCTCTCTCCCAGATGTAGGGTATACACCTGTTTTATACCTATAGCCAATGGCATGCTAACACACTCCTATAATTGAGTACTTCATGTGGGCATTTCCCCTTTTCCTTGCTTGTGAGGAGGAGTTTATGGAGGTGTGTGAACAACATCACAGAGGGTAGTTGGAAATACCTCTTATAACGAAAACTGTGGAGACAGCCCAACAAAATGAGGGAAAATGTTCCAGACATAGGAACAGAATGTAAATATTGCTGTTATACAGTTGGATTAATGCTAGTTTAAAAGGGTTTGTGTGGACATGGATTTTTCTGCATGATTTTAAGTCTGACAGTGTTATGTGGTTGACAAAACTCTCAACTGTAGGGCTATCTGCAGAATGGCCAGAGTTTGGACTCTTATGTTTCGTGTGTTCCTCAGACATTTTTTGTCTTTGGAAAATCAGTAACATACTCTGGAGATTGCAGTCAGTAAATACTAACATCTATTTGTGTTTCTGACTTCACATCCCTCAGAAAATATATGTTACAACAAACTCTGTTATACCAGCAACATTTTTAGTTTATAACAGCAATATTTCAAATATGACCCCATTTTTGGGCCTCTGTTCCCCAAGTATGCCAGGCTTTGTCCAGATGTCATGCAGTAAGAGGTTGATAGGTATGGTATATCATTATTTAGTGCCTTCATTCCTGATATCATCCCAGTGATGTATCAGAATGCCAGAGGTGTTATGTGAAAGAGGCCTTATATAAAACCTGGACATTCTGTGGGAGTCTGTACAGTTGAGAGGTGTGTGTATTTCTGGTGATTGTTGACACTGTCAGGAATGTGTAGCAGTGTAGTGTGTAAATGTTAGTTGGTCTGTGTAGGGGGGGGCAGATGTAAGTGTTATGTTTTCTATCTGACTGTGCATGCTGCTCCAGTTTCTCATGGTCTATGTATATGCTTGTAAGGGCAGACTGAGACATGTCCCATACCATGGCAAGATTCATACTACACTGTGAATTGGACCAGTATATGTAGGGGTAGTGTGTGAGTGGAAAACATGATGTTTTTGTTCACACAGTCCTTATACTCTACTGTTCATTTGGCTTACTGGTATGCCACTGTGACTGTAGTGAAATTGGTGGTAGGTATGCACTTTCACACTGGTGTCTGTTTTTTAGTGCTCTTTTATCCCTGTAGTGCCTGATATATTTGCAAATACATGTGTAATTCCACATACCGGATTTGGGTTAGTATTGTGTCAGTCTGACTGTAGTTTGGATGGTGCTTGGTGACATGCTTAGCAGCCCAATGTAGTTTCCTTATTGTGATGTTATGTCCAGATATTTGTAGGATGCAATGTTGTCTGGCCCCCATAAGTGTTGTGTATTTCTGACACATCAGTCGGATGGTGAGGATTTAAGTCACTAATTAGTGAGAAGTAAATTGAGTGTTGGACATGTGCTATTTCAGTCAATATATGTTAGAGCAGACAGGAGGGTGTTACTGGGGCAAGTGTGTCAGCTTATCTACTCCAGTATTTGAGACATGTCCCTATTTTCATGGCTTCCTCCCTCCACTTTGTCAGGCTTGGTCCAGATTCGTTGCACTAAGGGGTTCTGAGCACACCTCTCAACTGGCCAGATTGTTTCAGAATGTCCAGGTTTATTGCTCATATTTCTGGTCTGTTCCACAGATTCATTATTTTTATTTCTCTGGTAAGCCACTGCGATGATCTGAGGATTTCTGTCAGTAAATGATGACATAGATTTCAGTTTCAGACCTCACATCCTTCAGAACATGTATACTGAAACAAACCCTGTTACTCTAGCAACTTTCTACATTTATAAGAGCGATATTTAAAATAGGTCTCTAGTTTTGGCCCATTGCCCCCCATTTTGACAGCCTTTGGCCAGATTTCTTGCAGTAAGAGTCTGAGCAGTATATTTCTGCAGTATGACTCCACTATATGTTATGCGCATATATATATATATATATATATATATATATATATATATATATATATATATATATATGTATATATATAAATATATATAAATATATATATATATATATATATATATATATATATATATATATGTATTATGTATATATTTTTCCATATATATATATATATATATATATATATATATATATATATATGCATCTCCATACATATATACATATGTACGTGTATATATACAAAACCTGACTGATTCTACAGAATCTTTTCCCTGCCGTTGAAGGACTCTGCTGCATGATATGTTTGAAAAAGCATCAGAAAGCCCTGTAGCTCAAATGATGTAGTGGTACATTGTTTTGACTATGATGAACAGGATAATGGGTTCGAGACTTGGCAGGGCTGATTATTTTGTTGCTAGGCAGAACAGTGGCTGATGGAGACAGAGTGATTAAAGCAGTTTTAAGTGGCTTTAAGCAGGTTTTCATGGGTTTGCGTGACGCTAAGCGATGCCAACACACGGTTAACCATAGAGATGCTTAATCTGTATTGGCTTCACTTAGCATCGCATAAACTCACTTACTTCTGCTTACTCCCGCTTACACCTGTACTAATTTCTTTAAAAGAAAAGAAAAAGGGGTGATAGGAAAGTGGTGAAAAAGGGACATGCAGAGGAAAAAACAATATGAAAGATAGCTAGAGATGTGCAGGATGAGTGTAGGGAAGGTCCATAGCTGTCCATTTCTTATACAGCAACAGCTGTGCATTTGTACAGAATTTGGAGGTGAATTTGGACACTCAAACCCCAGAGAGAGGGTGAGAACAACAGAAATGCATTGTCAAGCCAATTGGACCAGATTACATGTGTCCAGTGGACACGTGTGCAAAATGGACAACTATGTATGGGGCGATATTTTTTTTGAGACAGATGCCTTTTTCTTTTTTTTTAAGCTGAGAGTGGGATGTTGGGGAAGGATTGTAGGTATGTCTGGGGAGGTAGGTTGTAGGCAGACAAACAAGACAGGCAAGACAGCAGACAGGGCACTATATGACACATGAGGGGTAAACACATTTGACGGGGAGGGTGGTTGGGAATCCAAAGCCCATGGGCCCCCATATGATTACAGTGTGACTGAGATCCCCACCCATGGGCAGTCACCACTGCATATTCACGGCCTCAAAGGTTGTTGTGCTGGGGGATGGACAGGAGGGGTGGCCTGCCCCTTGAAGTGTGCCAGTCGGCCCTCAATCTGGCACAGCTACTCTCCAAATTCAGATCCAAGGGTTCTGTGACCAAACCCTGGACCTGACTGTGAGTGACAGGATCCTGTCCATGCCTGCTCCCAGGGGTGCAGGCCCCTCCCCTGAGGTGGTTCCACCCAAAGGTGGTGCAGGACCAGCAGAGGAGGGTGATCTGGGTTGGGCCCCAGATGTGCTGGGTCCCAATGCCATGGCTATATGAGGTGGGAAAGGCAGATCTGCTGGGGTCTGCCTTCCCAAACACACTATTGTTTTGAGGTTTTACAAAATACGTTGGTTATTCATGAGCAAAACATTTCAAGATTAGTTATAACAGCATGTGTGGCTGTTCCAATTTACCTCATAAAACAGATTTGAAACAGTTGCACAGCAAACAGAACACATGCATAAATGGAACAACAGTATGGATTGTAATAGCACACCAGTAACATTGATGGCAACAGGCCACCAACAATGGTGTTTGAACAAGGTAAGTTAACATGCAAGCAATCAAACATATTAACAATAATATAACACAAGTCCCAACATTAGGGTTGGAGCACAACATACCCGTAGTATATGAGTTATAATTATTGATGCAGATGAGGGGTGGGAGGAGAGACAAAAAGTCCATTAACAACTGTTTATGCTTCTATTTTCCACAACAGTACTGCTCAATACTCTATGGGTCTGCCCTCACTTTACATCTACCTATGCCCATAGCTTCTGTAGTACAAACATACCTATTCAAATGTCAGCCTGGAATGATATGAGGCAAACTATGCCAACTCTGGGTACATGACTAGAGGGGACTCATACATGTCAGGGTTACATATCTGGCACAGGAGGGGTACCATGAACTGCTGTTATGTGAGTGCGCTACTGGCATATGTCAAATGGTTTCCTATCTGTGTCCAGGATTATTTGTAGCAGTGACCACTAGCCTAGACAGCATGACACTTGAGAGAAATGTATCGAGAACATGCCTTTCAACTTCTTAGAGAATGACATCTGGACAAAGCCATACATAAGAGTGGGACAAAGGCCCATAAATATGTATAATTTTTAGATATTGCTCTTACAAACCTAGAAAGCTGATAAAATAGGTTTTGAATTTGCATGGCTTTTCTGAAGGATATGTCATCTGACACTTGTATGTCTATCATTATTTTCTAACTTCAGTCTATAATGGTTTGCCACTGATTTGCCATGACACCACAACTTAACGTAAAATGGAGCAAAAATCTGAGACAAACATCTGGACATTCAGTGAATATCTGTACAGTTGAGAGGTATGATTTGGGAAGAGTGCATATTGTATGTACCTATCCTGCTGTCATTTGCAGGCATGTGGTTGGACAATTGAACAGTTGTACACAGTTTATTAGTATACCCTTCATACAGCTACTGGCAATATTTACTTACCTGTAAAACCTATGGGGAAATATCTGTTAACACTACCTGACTGTTTTTACATTTATTCTGATTCCTTGTGTGTAGATATGCACACATCTTAGTACCACTCCCTGGATTTTAACCATGTCTGGGTGTGCAAAATTAACAACTAAGCTATTTCTCATCACACTGAGCTACTGGGGAATGGCTGTTTTTTGTTTCACTGGTTTCTGCCTAATAGTCTCTTGGTTAGACAGTCTGAACTTGTAATCCTATGATGCATGCATGACAGATAGTTATTGTACTGTGCATTACTCATTTAGATTAGCTCAATCTGGAAAGCAAAGGTTAACACAAGGCAATGCTGCATGGAACACACTTTGATATTTTGCATATTACTCTTCAGGGTTAAGAGCTTAGGGCAGTATATATTTCACATTTAGTTTATATCTCATTTTACAGCTACACCATCTACCGTTTCTCCTAACAGCTTGTTCACAGATGAACCTCAGTTAATGTATGCTGTCACAACCATATTTGCTGTGAAGAACCTGTTTCTTCTTTCAGCTTTTCCCGGTTAGGGTCGCCACAGCAGAACTCCGCTAATGATTAGTAGTAGATTTTGATATGCTGGCTTGCCAGGCCTAACACACAACCTTCAATGAAGGAATGCCCATTCACGCATGTCGCCACACAGAAGACGATCTAACTGAGAATCGAACAGGCAACGTCTAACTGTGAGGCGACAACGCTATATATTCTATATATGTCTACAACGGCATACCAGAATAAGCACAACCGTTTTTTTGTAGGGGTCTTTATTGTACTTCAATATTCCTCAATCAAACTTTTTTATTTGGTGCACACAGTAACAGTATACCTACTAGCAGTAAGCAATGTACTCCTTCTTAGCTATTTTAACAATATACTGCAAAATTGATTTGTACTCACCAGCCTGCCGGTGTAGCTTCAGCAATCTGTCACCATGGGCTTCAACATTCACAGCCCTCTCTGCTGCAGCTGTAGGGGAGAAAAACACACATTATGCATATCTGTCTATCAAATTCTCAAGCTAGTATTTGCTACAAACTACTTGATAGTGATACTTACACAATACTGGAGCATTCTGGTCCCATCCATCTTGGCTCCACTGTTCCAACAGCTCCCTCCTTCCTATGCTTTAGGTCAGCATAGTGGTGCTGTTCATGCTCACCAGTCCGGGAGATGCCAGTAGCACTGGTGAGGTCATGTGCGAGACAGTTCCAGGCCTCTGCTTTGTATTGGGAGCCCTGGTACTAGCCCTGCAGCAGTCTCGCCTCATGTTTTTTTACTAGGTGTCCAGCCATGACCCTGGACTCCTGAATACTCTAGCATTGCACCCAAAAGCACACTCTCTGTCCTACACCAGCCATTGTATCTGCACAGATTGATTATAACAGATTATGGCTGTATTCCTGCCTGCACCATTTAAATAGTCTAATATTCCTGCCCTTTGCTGTTATTGGACCATTTTGAAAAGGTGAAGCTCTGCTAAGCAGTGTGCAAACCTGCTGAGCTGGTTTTAACACTGCTTAAAGGAGAAGTTGTTGAGAACTGTTTAACAGTGCTCAAATCCACTTAGCTGAGCTACCTGCTGCTTGGCATTCACATCTTAGCAATGGTTACACCTGCTATGTATAGCTGAGCATTGCTAACCATTGCTCACTTTTAGTTTTTTAAATATATCCGAATACTGACTTCATTTATTAAGTATATATGATTTACTTTACATGACATCCCTCTATGTGCTTTCTTTACATTGGCAAGTGGTGTGACTATACTGTATGGGGCACTTGTGTATACATGGGTGGTTTCACATTATATGCACTCACACTTACATTGTACACCAGCTACACTACTCTGGTTGACAAAATCTAGTTACTACATAATTTAAGTTTAAAAAAATAATTTTAGCACTGCTTTCTCATATAAAAATAACTTGCCTGTCTTGGTACTCAAACCACGATGCATGTAAAGCCAGGAGTCTAAACACTACACTAGCTCAGCTTGGGAATTTTGGCTGCATATTTGTATTTATCTCCTATGGGATGTTTAAGCTATGGTAAGTGGAAGGCCATAATGCACACACCCGTTTAGCTATGCTTAAACATTCCTTAACCTCAAAAAATATATAATATTATATTATTATGTTATATAGTGATTTTTGTGGTGTTCTGACAAGTTATTGAGGACTGCAGTCAGGAAATAATGGCATACATTTGACTTTCAGACTTCTACCCTTCAGAAATTCATACTAATACATATCCTGTTTTCTATCCACTTTTCTAAGTATGTGAGGGCAATATTTAAGTGATGTCCCTACTTTTAGTGTCTTGTCTCCCCATTATTTGTGCCTTTGTCCACATGGACTGTTGTCAGGGAATATTGGCATACATTTGCTTTCAGACTTCTATCCTTCAGAAATTCATGCAAATGCGTTCCCTGTTTTCTATCAACTTTTTAAGTTTGTGAGGGCAATATGTAAGATGTGTCCCTTTTCAGGGCTTTATCCCCCATTATTTGTGCCTTTGTACACATTTCCTGCTTCAGCAGGTTGCGAGGTGTCATATGGCACTTTTACAATGCGACGGGGGGGGGTGTCACAGAACCTGTCACACACCTCCTGCATTGCTTTCCTGCTGCCATATGTATTTCAGTGTCCTTGGATACTGAAATGATCATTTATTTCATTTCAGTGTCCGTGAATACTGAAATACTGGCATAATATTAGAGAAATTCTTTAATATTATGCCAGTTAGTGTTACAAAGTGCTGTACGGCACTTTCTGAGTGCAGGGGGCGTGTTCAATGTCCATGCTCTACTGTAATACACCCACTGCACTCGTTCATGGTTCATGTCTGTATAGCTTAAACAGCAGTGCACCTTCATGAATATGCAAGGCGTGCTGCTGTGGCTACATGGACACAAACCACTCCATGCAGGAATAGCACTATTCCTGGATGGAGTTTATTGCATCAGGGCATGAGTACATCCAGATTTTGCATCGTGGACACCCAGGTTCCACTTCCACTAAGAGGCGAGTGAGAGAATTAATATATTGGCCTTCTAAAGTCATAAATAAATAACATTAAGAATTTACCTTATATGCCTTTAGTCAGGAACAACACTTCAGGATGTGCAAACATAAATTTTATTCTTACAGAGCTGGGAGTTAGTCTTCATAATTCTTGATGAAGCATTCTCACTTTATATGCAAAAAACTGTAATTTTATACATTTTCTTATCAAACTACTCATGCAATTTCATAATGTTATAATGACTGTATCCATAGAAGACTTTGCAAATGTTCTCATCCCTCGTGATTTTCGCCTTAGACTGCACGTGAACACCTTCCCATACATGATTCACCTGCTTCTAAAGGGTCTTGTTTCTGACCTTGGATGTTTCAAACCTGCTGTAGCAACAACACACTCTTAGCCTGGAGGAGTCAGGCTAACAAATTCCTTTTTGTAATAACTACATGCTTCACTTCATGCAACACGTACTGTTCTCTCTTATTATATAATAAAAGAATGCAGTTTAAAAAAACAGCAATACCGTGGGCTTATGAAGCTGTATTTTTCCCAGCCCTGCATACAAATTATATTTGCTTTTTAACAATCATATTATAGCATCATTAATAAACTGAAATTAATATGCATTTTAATAAGCTGGTCTTGTCCCATAACAATTACTAAAAGACATTGATAAAATACTTTCTTTTTGTTCAGTATGCAATAGTACTAGATTGCACTTGCAAAGAGAACCTCTTCAGCTACATCCACTTCCTGAACTACCTTGATCAACAGTAGCCACTGATATCTTTGAGTGGAACAAGCAATACTACTTGGTATTGGCAGACTCTTATTTGAATTGATTTTAGATTGATCTACTACCTAATGCAACATCTACTACTGTTATTACTAAGTTGAAACATCATTTCTCAGTCCTTGGTAGTCTGCACAAGGCTATTTCTGACAATGATATTCAATTTACTAGCCAGTTGTTTCAGAAATTTCCAAGAGAATGGGACTTTCTACACATTACCAGCAGTCCTGAGTATCCTCAGTCAAATGGCCTAGTTGAGCGAGATGTGTGGAGTGTGAAACAACTACTTGAAAGGTCAATACGTGACAATTCGGATGTTTTCTTAAATATACTTTACCTTAGGAATGTACCACGTGATGATGTTCTCAGATCTCCAGCTCAACGTCTTCTTTCTAGGCAAACAAGAACTAAATTACCCGTTACAACAATCTACTAAAGCCTAAAGCCAAGAATAATAAGACCATCAAGGCTCAAGTATTTAAGAAGCGTTCTATCCAGAAGTCACAGTATGGTAAGTCGAGCAAGCTTCTTTCTCCATTAAGGGAAGGAGAAACAGTCATACTTCAAACAGAAAAAGGTGTCCACCACATAGGAGAAGTTATTGGCAAATGTCCTGAACCAAGATACTGCCTTATAGACTCAAAAGGTACACAGTACAGGTGAAACCATAAACATCTGTTACTTGTACCAGAATCATCATCACAATATTGTTATAATGACTTAGACTCTAAATCTCAGAGTGAACCAAATGTTGTTTCCATCCCAGATGGTGCTCCTACCTCTGATTCTATTCCTGGAAATATTCCAAGTAAATCAGAGATCGAACATTTTTCAGAGACAGTTCCAATAATTAAGCCCAATTCCCAATTTTATGTCACAAGTTATGGACGAGTATCTAAGCCCAGTGTAAAATATGTAGCAACATGGACTTAACTGTGTATATATGTATTATATCTTGTATAAATGCATGACTAATAATTGTCTGTGATATCTACATGCAAAAAAGTTTCATAACATTGCATGTTTTGTTTTCAAGCGGGAGGATGTAGATCAGAGAGCACATGCTATGTGCTGTGTCTTTAAGAAGCATGTCAGAAACTGAGTGTGCACGTATAAATGTCAAACACGTTCCATTCCTAGTGTCATTTTGAGAGTGCAGCCGGAGAGTAAGCATGTATGACACCAGCAGTTAGTTTGTATATAAGTTACTTAAGTTAAAGTCAGTAAACTTTTATCATGATGTGTTTGTATAAAATAAAGCTGCTTTAACAGAACCCACAAAGACTCTTCTATTGTGTGCAAAGTAGGAAAGTGACACAGATCTATGTAGAAATGTCATGTGTACTTGCAAAAATTTTGTAGTGTTTATTTCATAGATTGCTTTTTTTTCATTTCAAATACTTTTCTGTTTAATTTTTAAAGGCAGTGTTTGCACAGTATGTGGCTTAAAGCAAACAAGGGAAACAGAGAAAAATTAATGTCATATTGGGCTGTGCTTATCTCATTTGAGTGACACTTAGCAGTGTGCAAACTGGATTAGCGGGCCACGCAGGAAGCAGACAGAACACCTGTAGACAGGTCATCTGTAAAACTGTGAATTTCAAGATGAGTACATTGTTGCAATTTTTGCTTTCCATTATGCAGTGCCATCAGTTCACAAGGTTCCACAACACCTGCAGTCATAGAATGCTTGTAGACAGCCAATAATTGAAAATGGATGCATTCAAATAATTCTGTTGGGCATCGTGCAAACACACTAAGTGTATTGTGTGGCAGCTAACACTGGGAACTTAAGAATGAGTAAGACATTATGGAAATGTCATATAACTAGTCCTGTGGCAGGAGATGTAAGTGTAGAGCTGATGTACAGATGATCATGGGTTCTAGTACAGGTTGTGCAACCTATTTTTACAATTGTGACAGTGTAGTTAATAGCAATGAACAGAAAAATAGATGTGTTATTTCAACATTCTTGGGGTAACAGGTTTAAGTGCAGGACTGTCATACATATGGTTCTTGGTTCTTATACAGGATATTCCAAACATTTTTACTGTTGTCCCACTTCCTATTGTATTCACCCTCACTTATAACACTTTAGATAGTCTTATATGTATGAGGATAATATGCCTTTATTTTATTTTCAGATGTATGACTGAAGGTATATTGTCTACTATAATTCTATAAGTATACTTTTGCTATCTGGACTTGCATGGCCTTCACAATGACATAAGACACATACACAGCTGAATGTATATACAAGAAACTTGTCAAATCACACACATACATGTGTAACACCTCAAACCATCAGCTGTATTTATGAATGATTACTGACTATGTCTGAACAGCACTTCTGTGGCAAAGATGGAAAATCAATGGTGTGGAAGAAAATGTTTTCTCGTATGCCTAGGTTTGAATCCCACTCTTTAAAAATCAATTTTATCAGCATATAAAGCCAAAAACAAATGTGCCAGGCCATGACATTTATGCCCCCAGTCTATGCCTGCAATCTTATCTCACCTCACAGTTACCTTGGAATTTTCAATATATATTTCCAAGCTACAGTAGCAGACACTCCTCATACTAAGGTCAAGTGTCATATTAACCATTCTATTTTAAGCATTTATGTCATCTCTGGTGGCACTGCTGTTCTCCGCTTAACATCATGCAAACGTAATCATTGCTCAGGTCTGTGCACTACCAGTAAATATAACAACTGGAATTGGTGGGAAAATTTTCTATTGCTCTAGGTTGGGTGTTAGACATGGCTAGAGTTAGTGGAGAAGCTGCCAAGTTTAAGGCACAGACGTAGGGTGTCAAGGAGTCCAGGATATTTACTGGACTCCTGGTAGAGCCACAGCCAAAGGCTTCTGTAGGGGATTATTCTGGCTCCCAGTACAAGTCTGAGGCATGGAGTAGTTTAGCTCAGGCTGTATCCAGTGCTACTGGTATCCCGTACACTGTAGAACAGTGTAAGCATCATTTTAATGACCTATATAGTTGGAAATGGAATATCCTGAACTGCTGGTTGAAAGAATTTGAGACCGTGGACATCCCACAGCTGTGTAAGTATGATAATAAGAGAGAATTTGTAATACTTAGAAAGCTAAAGGTAGGCAAAACTTGTATGTATAATGCTCTTCTGTTCTTTTATGCTCTTTCACCAGGTAACACCATCATAGAGTTCAATGGATGGACTCATGTTGCTCGAATGGAAAGACTGAGAGAAGCATGTCATATGTATGCAGGCCAAGAGAGGTATTATTGTAGCTTTAAAAGTTAAAGATAGATTTTTGTTTTTTTATACAGTTGTAGCAAATTGACCAAGTATATCCTAACTGTAACAGCAAGTATGCATGCATTAGTCTGTAGCACAAACCAACTTTAGGAGTCAAATATATGTCTCTAGTCACAGGTTCTGGGTTCAAATACCATGAGTAAGAAGTATGCAGTACTGGATTTCTTTAACAAATGTTTACATTAAATTAAACTCTATATAAGTGGAATAAATGCCCTTCTGTTAACTGGAATCTGTATAATTGGAACATGCATATGTGCAAAATATGCACATTTCAGAGATTACTTTCAACAATCTGTAGTTACAGTGTGTATTTGTTAAGATGTATACTTAAAAGTAATACTTCAGATAAAATAGTTATATACTACTGTTAATGCATTGTAAGTCACATATGATGGTACTAATTTTATCTCTTTTTTCTCTCACCCCAACCCTTATCTCTCATGTTTTATTTTACATTATGCATCATCAAAATGTCTCCATGCCATCCATCTGTACCAAATCACTAAATGCTGCACAGCAAAGCTAGGTAGGCCAGCCCCTGTGGATCAGTCTGCCCGCACTCCACCGGCTCCAGCACCAATGTCCAGAGCATGTCTTAGATCCAACCTGGCAGCAATGCCTCTGCTGCCCCTGCACTTCCTGTAGCCTCAGCTAGTACTGGCCAGGAAGCTGGTGCAGTGGTACCCTTCAGGAGCAGTGATTTCATCACCCACCTGGAGATTCCAGTGTTGGTGCATAGGGTCATGTACCACACCATTTGTGTATGCCTATGCTGGATGGAGAGGATGCTTTCCCTCATGGTCCATAGGAGAAGACATCAAGCACTCCAGCCACTAGTGGAGTAAGGGGACAGTGTTGGCAGTCCAGTGGATGAGGACTTGATTCTCACTGTCTCCTTGTTTGATAGGCATGAGCCTGTGGTTTCCCCTCCCTCACCCAGTCATAGAGTCTCCCAACCTTTTGCGTCTTTCACTGTCTCTGTCTTTTGCCTTGTTTGTTTTATTTGTTTGTTTGCATTTGCTTCCTCACCTACCCAACTTACCTGACCAAGAAATACCTACGTCCCTTACCCAACATTCCTCTCTTACTAATTTAAAAAATATAAAATTGGCACCTGTCCCCCCAAAAAAAATCATCCCATACATAGCTCTACATTTCACACATGTCTTCTTGACACACTTGATTTGGTCCAGTTGACAATACAGCATGATTATGTTGTTGTCACCCCTTTCTCTGGAGGTGACAATTTAGCTAATATTCTGCACATATTATCAGTTTTTACTGTTGAAGAAATGGATAGCTATGGTTCTTACCTCCCTCCCTCCTACACATTCCTGTATTGGTTTCCCTTTGTTCTTCCCCCTCTTTGCTCCACATTTCACCACTTTCCTATCTACCTCATTTTATTACTTATAATCTGGTCAAAAATTAGAATCACACATAACACACATAAGTAGCAAAAAAAGCAATGAATCCCTTCACTTTTTGGCCTCTGTGTTAGCACAGAGTTTGGTACTCAGCACCAATGCTAAGCAATGGTGAGTGGATCTGTAATGCAGCAGTTATGTCTGTGCAATGCCACTTACACTGCGCTATGCCAACACACAATAATACATGCTGAATATATTATAAAGGATAATGTCATTGCATTATCACTATTTATTTAAAAGTATTAGATACACCTGGATTTAACCTCAGTATCATATGGGCTCAAAAATAAACATGCCAATGCATTTACACCTGCTGCCACAGAGTCAGCTAACCAGCAGGTGTGTTTTATGCACTCAGTACTAACTCTCAGAAGTTTAGCAATGTGGCTCATGTTTGTGGACTGCTTAACTATGTGCAAATATGAAAAAAATTAAAGAAAATGTGTATCTCGCATGCACAAACAATTTGCCAACCATCACATAAACCTACTGCTCACCACTGCACTATGCCAAAGCATATTTAGCATATATTAATGCTGTTTACTGTCCATTTTACTCTTTATGCCATGAAACTGCATGCGGAAGCTTAACAAACTGAACAATATGTCACATATTTACAATGCAGCCTTGTGTTGCCTCCCCCCGTGAACTGCAACCCTGGTGTCTCTAATACTTTGTCACAAATATATCAACTACACTACTAACATTAATATCAAATGTTTTGTGATATGCAATGCATGCCAATCTGGTAACATGCAGAACTAGAACTATTGTCACAGTTGAACATGCCTACACATCCATCAACTGACTCTCGGAACTATTAACACATAAACCTTACCAGCCTTATCTGGAAGGCTAAGGAAAGATTCCTCATGGTCCTTATCCACAAGGACATAGGTGACCTTCAGCACTCTTGACCTGACCCATATTGGTTTTCTCAAGATTAGAGCTTGCTTATTAAACCTACTGCACTTCTTTGATAATGTTCCCAATGCCTTGGATGAGGAAAAACAGGACATAATGGCTATCTTGATTTAGCCAAGCCCTTTGACACAATCTCTCGTTCAGGTATCATAGAGAAACTTTCTCATCTGTGGATTAACCCATACATTACTAGATGGGTAGTCAACTGGCTTACTGACAAAACACACACTGTCAAAGTTGGAGAGTCCACCTCCACCAGTAGAACAGTTACCAGTGGAGCACCACAAGTATCTGTGCTGGGCCCTCTGCTGTTTGGAAACTATTTCTCTGAAGTCCAGGTGAAAGTGGATGACCTGTGGCTTACCAAGTTTGCAGATGACTGTCAACTGGGCACCAGTATTTAGAGCCTCTGAACGATGTTAATATATTACAGAAAGGCCTGACATAGACAAATGATTGGTGCCAAATTCATAGACTGAAACTTAGCACAAGAAAATGCCTCACTGTCCCCTTTGGAAAAAATGTATCCCTGCTAAATATGTTATACATAGCAACCCTTTAAGCTCGAAGTGATTGGTGTGAGACTTGAGAACACAGGTTGATAGCAATCTAAACTTCAATCACTATGTGTCCATAGTGGTAGGACATACATTCTACATTGCCCACCTCATAACTAAAGGCATCATATCCAAAACCAAGGAGGTCATAGCTCTGCTGTACTCAACCCTTATGAGACCACTAATTGAGTACAATGCTCCTTTCTCTATGTACCTCACCAGACACCCACAGCAATTGGAGAGACCACAGAAATTTCTGACCAAGAGAATTCAAGGCCTGCATAACATAAAATATATGAAAAGACTGAAAGCCCTGTCACTATACTCAGTATCATACAGGCTGCTGATAGGCAACCTGTGTCGTAATTTAAAGACTGGACACTTGCAAATCAAATGGGACAAAAAAAAATTGCTCCAGGGATCTCAGCCTAGCTTGTGACATAAAAAGAACATGCTGGAGAGACAGATATGCCTCCTAGCAAATGACGCTCCTGTGTATTATGCTCTAACTGCATGTGAAGCAGTGCTCCTTAATGACCCTATTGAAGTGCAAATTTGACAACTGAATGGGTGATTATAAATTCATCCCAGGGGTGGCACCTATGTCCCTCACAGACAGGGCCAGACAATTCTGATTACAAAATCGCTCTGTTAACAATGAACATCTAACTATTCTCATCAAGGGTTCTTGGGTTTTACATGGCTAGGCTTGTAAAGGCCCTAAGGCCATTAGCCTAGTAACATCCTAGGAATCTATGAAGCTATGAACCTATGCAGACCTCCCATCATCTTCTCTCCAACATCCAGTGCTGATGTCATGCTCTATAAGTTGTCCTGCAGCTTTGTAAAAATTAGACTTGTGCAGTGGTGCTTGGGTAGAGTACCGTGTACTGTAGTCTGTATAGTTAGATAGGTAAGGGTTCCAGTCTCACTGCATTCAGCTGTGTGTGTGTGTGTGTGTGTGTGTGTGTGTGTGTGTGTGTGTGTGTGTGTGTATGTGTCTAGCCAGAAGAGCAGAAGTGAATGTCCTACAGTTACCACTCAAACCCCATGGATTGACAGTATTTTGATACTTGCACATGACTACACATCCATTTCACGGAGACCTCCCAAACTCATCTCTCCATCATGAACACAATAAGTTGACCTGCAGCCTTGTAAAAGTCAGTTTTATGCCATGGTGCTTGCATAAAGTACTGAGATCAGTAGTCTGTGTACTTAGATAGGGCATTCTGTTCTCACTGCAGTCAACTGGTGTGTGTGTGTGTGTGTGTGTGTGTGTGTGTGTGTGTGTGTGTGTGTGTGTGTGTGTGTGTGTGTGTGCAAGCGTGCACTTGATTGACAATTACAGAGAACCTTTTACACCATCATGTAGGACACTGTTATTCATGAACAAAATTCCCCTGCACGTAGGGAGTTGCACGGCTAAAAGGAGAGTCAAAAGAAAAAAGCAAGCCAGCAACAAGTGAGCCGTGAAATAATAAGCAGTTTATTTAAAAACTACTAAAGCAACATGAAAAGCTTATCATCTTTAGCTTAGCAATCATCCAAATATCTCCGCCAAATATCAATTTCAGGTAAATACAAATTATGAGTGTCATCATAAATCATAATCTGTTCAATGTAGGCCATGAACAGATCAGCATATATGGGGGCAAAGGAAGCCCCCATTCGCTGTATCTCTGAAAAGAAATGGATCACCAAACTTGGTGCCCTTTTTAGCCCAGGGCTTAATGAATATTTATGAAAAATTTTGTCATTTTATATCTGATGAATATTCATGAGAATAGTAATTGCAGATGACTTGTCAACCAATCAATTGTTTTTCATGATTATATAAAACTACACCATGATTGGCTTTTTTTGTAAAACACTGAAGAAGGCCAGGCTAAACCTGGGCCGAAACCGGTCTGTTTATAAGCTTTTCATGTTGCTTTAGTAGTTTTTAAATAAACTACTTATTATTTCACGGCTCACTTGTTGCTGGCTTGCTTTTTTCTTAGGACACTGTTATTGCCATATCCTCCTTACCAGACACTGTTGATATCAGCTATAAATTGTTGTCTGAACACACCAAGTCAGACTTGAGCTGTGGTGCTTGTCTTAAATGCAGATTTCTGTAGTTCATAGGTTCATAGGTTCATACTAGGCTATCTGCCCGAGGGCATTTACAAGCCTAGCCCATCGTTTTGTGGCTTACGCCACCCCTTTAGTATGGGGAACTATACCCATTATTTTGCTGTGCCTCTGTCGAGCAGTGACACTGAGGTAATCCCTGGGGTATATCTGAGATCTCCCATCCATTGGTCAAGATTTCTCTTGAACAAAGCCAGCGAGGTGCTCTGCCTCACATGTACGGGATTTTGTTCCACAGCATAGGAGTCTTTGGGTGATGAATCTATCCCTCCAGCACGTCCTATTAATAGCCGTGTCGAGGTTTAAGTCTCCGCCCTTGTGGCTCTGATGGATCTAGATTTTTGAGGTGAAGCATATTCATCAAATCTGGGTTTGACATGGCCTTGTATGTTAGGCAAAGGTCACCTCTGAGCAAGCGGTGGCGACTGAATAGAGCTGGAGTTCTTTCAGTCGGGCAGCATAGGACAGATTTTTGTGACCCTTTATCCTTTTGGTGAGGAACTTTTGTGGCCTCTCCAGCTGCTGCAAGTGTCGGGTCAGATACATTCCGAATGGGGCATTGTACTCAATCATTGGTCTGATGAGTGATGAGTAAAGGGAGACTATGACCTCCCTTAATCTAGATGAGAATCCCTTCATGATAAGGTTGGCAATGTAGAAGGTCTTCCTAACTACTTTAGCTACATGGGTGTCGAATGACAGACTACTATCAACCTGGGTCCCCAGGTCCCTGATAACTTCTTCTGTGCTCAGTGGATTGCCACCTATTTGGTAGCTAGGGGTAACCTTGTTTTTCCCGAAGGGTATGACTATGCATTTTTTGGCATTTAACTTTAGGCCGTGGCTCTGGCACCAGTTATCCATTTCTGTGAGACCCTTCTGAAGGATATCTGTGTCAGATGTGTTTTCTACTATGGCGCCCAGTTTGCAGTCATCTGCAAACTTTGTCAGCCATAACCCTCCTGTGTTTGCTTGTACTTCGGAAAAGTAGATGCCAAACAAGAGTGGGCCCAGGACTGAGCCCTGTGGGCCACCACTTGTGACAGGCTTTGAGTCTGACATGGCGCCAGCAACTCTGACCCTGTGGGTTCTGTCACTCAGCCAGTTTGTAACCCATCTTGTAATGTATGGGTTAACATTTAAGCTGATGAGTTTTTCAATGATACCCGAGTGGGGTATTGTATCGAAGGCCTTAGCCAGATCGAGGTAGGCTGTATGGACTGCCTTTCCCTCATCAATGGCTTTGGTGACTGTTTCGAAAAAGTCAACCAAGTTTAAAAGGCATGATCTGCCTTTGACAAAGCCAAACTGGGTTGGATCCAAAGTCTGCAAATTCCCTATGTCTTTATTTATGAGGTCCATTATGATCCTCTCCATGGCTTTGCAGATAAGGCTTGTCAAGCTAATGGGCGGTAATTTCCAGGGTCTGTGGAGGCACCGCCTTTGTGAAGTGGGACCACAGTTGCAGTGCGCCACTCCTGGAGTGCGTATCCAGAGGTAAGACTTTGATTAAACAGCTGTCCTAGCTGTGGGTTTAATTCCTCATTGAGTTCGTGGAGCACACAGCTGGGGACACCATCAGGTCCCATGGATGCTGTGTTTTTGCTTTGGAGAGAGCAGTTCTCACTTGGGCTGGAGATGTTTGGGGGGCTGCACTCGTTTGGTATAGATATCTCTCCTTTTGGGGGGGAGAAGTTTGCACTGAACCTGTCAGCCA
This sequence comes from Protopterus annectens, assembly GCF_019279795.1. NCBI lineage: Eukaryota > Metazoa > Chordata > Ceratodontiformes > Protopteridae > Protopterus > Protopterus annectens. The sequence continues at coordinate 186,617,714 of NC_056727.1, forward strand.
GTATGTTGGCAATGTCTGTAGGATCAGTAATCTTCACATCATTTTGAACTAGTTCTGAGCATATCTGGGAGTTTCCTCCTAGGTTTCTAACATAGCTAAAGAAGGCCTTATGATTGTCTTTTGAGTCTTTAGCTATTTTTCTCTCGAAATTTGCTTTGGATGATTTTATGAGAGCTCTTAGTTTTTTACTTATAGTGATCAAGGGTGTCTTACCTTTTAAGGATTTTGCTCTATCTTGTAGTAGCTTCCTCCTTTTGTTGTAGAGTTTTTTATGGCTGTGGTCCACCAGACTGGACGCTTGCCTTTGGTACAAAGAGTCTTTGTTTTGCTTGGGATTGCCTTATCCATGCAGTCCTGCAGGTGCTGGTAGAAGGCATTTGTAAGTGATTCAGCGGCTTGAGTACTGTTTTCCGCGCTCGGGGCCTTAAAGGAGACCACACTAGTCTTTAGTAGTATGAAGTCCTCTTTTGAGTAGTTCTTTACTGTGGTCTTTTTATTTCAGGTGGGGTGGGATGAGGACCTCCAGCGAGATTAGTTGTGATCTGATCTCACCAGTGAGGGGTATACTTCCGGTGTTGAACATTGTGCTCCCATGTTCGTGATGATGAGATCAAGTATGTTATCTAATCTTGTGGGGATGGTGACTAGTTGTTCCATGGCATTTGAGTTTATGAATTCCAGGAACTTTTGGGCTAGGGTGTTTGGGCTTGAGTAGTGTTCCCAGTCTATATTAGGGTAATTGAAGTCACCTAGTATGATGGTGTTTGGTGATACATTTATCCCCTCTAGTGTTTTCAGGAAGGCCATGTGAGGTTCCTGAGTTTGTGAGGGTGGCCTGTAACATGCTACAATTTGCAGAGCAGTCTTGCCTATGGTTAATTGCACCTGGATGGTCTCCGATGCATCGTGCGTTGCCACCAGTCTTGAGGTGTGGGTCTCCTTGTTGAATATGGATACCCCCTCCTTTCGTGGTATTGTCCGGATTTTGGGGGCGGAACGCATGATATGAGGTAAAACCTGATAGCGCTGGGGTGCTCTCAGGAGCCTTGAACCAGTTTTCCGTCACAGCACAGACATCGATGTTCTCCATACTGAGAAGGGCCTCGAGTGCGTGCATTTTGAGATTTAGACTTCTGGCATTGAGCAGCATTACCCTTAGTTTTTTTCCTTTTTTGTGTTCTAGGGTGGTAGGTTTAGAATTTGAGCCTTGCCTAAAAAAGGCACTATGGGGGTGGCAAGAGCTCTCGCCAATATCCGGAATCCCAGGGGTGACAGGTGCAAGCCATCCCTTGCGAAGCAGCGTGGCTTGTCCAGCATGTCATCCCAGGCAGACAGATACTGGATCCCCTTTGAATGACACCAGTGTTTAAGCCAATTGTTAAAGCTGATCATCTTATCTCTGTATTGTGGCATCATTCTTGGTGAAGGTAGGATACTGCTCAAGGTCAGGGTCATACCTGCCTGGGCTACATAATCAGAGAGCTCCTCAATGTCTCTTTTCATTTAGTCCAAGGAGGTACGTCTCAGGTCGTTTACACCAGCGTGGACAATGACTGAGTCATATTTGTACTTACCCACAACGTGAAAATAGAACAACCAATTAACAACGAATCCAGATGAAATAACTGCAGAAGCCACTGCTCGTACAACAGGATACAGCAACAAAAATTTATTGTAGAACCACACAAACGATACTCCGGTTAAGCGCTTTCAACTGTTAAAAACACAGCCTTCTTCAGAACAATCCATTACTCTTTTTTACACCCTTATATAGTCACCTTAATTGAATAATTAAGATAAAAAAACCGCCAAAATTTTTTAAAGTCATACTGACAGTATTCTTCAAATTACAACGGTTGTAAATATAATAAGTGTACAAAACAATGTCCAACATTGTCTGAAAGACTTGTAAAATCTCTTAGTTATTTCATAAAACCATCCATATGCAAATATTGTAATTTGTACTATCTACCAGAAATGAGTACATTCATTTCTATAAAATGCATCTTTAGAAAATCGTATTTGTGTGTGTCAAATTTAAAACACTAAAAACAATGTTAAAATAATTAATATATATAAATACATGAATTGATAAAATGATGAATTAATCCAATACACAGTTTATGTACTAGTAGTGTAGAACCTAGTTATAAACTCCTACTACTAAAACTTCCTGCACACTCATGTGCCAAAATATATATTATTGTATTAATTTCCTGATAAGGCTAGGAAAGGTTTGATACTGATGTACTCATTCAACCCAGGTTTTCTTGTTGAATCAGTAAGGATCTGCCATCTACTTTCTTTGCAAGCCAGCTCCATTTTCCAATTACCACCGAAAGGAACAATAGAAACTTGATCAATGATGGTAAATTTAAAGCTATGTTCACTACCTTTCTCAGATATGTGCCTATATAGGCGTTTTTGGTGTCACGTTTCTCTATCCTGTACTGATGTTCGTACATCCTTTTTAAACTGCCTTTCTGTTTTCCTATATAATGCGCATTGCAATGTGTACACAAGGCCAGATAGACTATCCCCTTAGAATTACAATTCCCTGTCAAGCTTGTGATGTTAGTGCGGTTGATGTCATCCAATCTCGATACTTTGTCAAGGTTGATGTATCTACATTGTTTACATCTCCCGCATTTTGTTGTACCTTTCCTACTTTCCCTTGAATCGTACAACCTGATCTGACTAGTTCTCTCTAGCAGACGTTTGACGTTGGGAGCTGTCTTGTATACACATTTGGGATATTTCCCTATCTTCTCTTCCATGTCTAACACGGCTAACATTTGCCAATGTCTACTAAGGATATCACTGATGGAATGAGTGTATGGTGTGTATGTCAGAACACATACTCTTGTATTGAAAGTACTCTCTTCTTTCTTTCTGTCTATGTTATAGTTCCCTAAAATCGGAACATATTTATGTCCCCATTGCCCCTGTACATAATTAGTCATATCTATGACCATTTTCTCGGGGTAACCCCTATCCATAAACATAGTTTTTATGTGTTCAAGTTCCTTCCTCATCAAATCCTTAGTAGATGTCATCCTTGCTACACGTATGCATTGGCCCTTTAATATATTCTTAAAAACATGGGGAGGATGGTTACTAGTGTAGTGGATGTACGCTTACAACGCTCCGCCCCATCTGGTACGCATACCTCAATGTCATCAGCTTCTACTGCTTCCATCCCATTATTGGGTTTTACCTTTTCGGAAGCTGCGGTTACTAAACTAGTAACCAAATGCATGAGTTTACGCACTTCTTCTTGTAAGGAACACATTTCGGCTCGAAGTGTTACCACATCATCCTTGCACGATAAAGCAGAATCGGCTTCAACAGAACCATCCATCTCGTACTATACCCACAACGTGAAAATAGAACAACCAATTAACAACGAATCCAGATGAAATAACTGCAGAAGCCACTGCTCGTACAACAGGATACAGCAACAAAAATTTATTGTAGATACCTGGATGATATTTTCATCCTTTGGAATTCTACAGTGGAGAGATTAGATGAATTCATGAAATATCTCAATTCCACTACTGCATTCCTAAAATTTACCCATAGTTATAGCAGTATTGAAATTTCATACTTAGATACATGCATTAGTCACAATAAGGAGGGATTTATTTCTAAAATATATAGAAAGCCCACTTTTTCGAACGACTACATCCACTACACTAGTAACCATCCTCCCCATGTTTTTAAGAATATATTAAAGGGCCAATGCATACGTGTAGCAAGGATGACATCTACTAAGGATTTGATGAGGAAGGAACTTGAACACATAAAAACTATGTTTATGGATAGGGGTTACCCCGAGAAAATGGTCATAGATATGACTAATTATGTACAGGGGCAATGGGGACATAAATATGTTCCGATTTTAGGGAACTATAACATAGACAGAAAGAAAGAAGAGAGTACTTTCAATACAAGAGTATGTGTTCTGACATACACACCATACACTCATTCCATCAGTGATATCCTTAGTAGACATTGGCAAATGTTAGCCGTGTTAGACATGGAAGAGAAGATAGGGAAATATCCCAAATGTGTATACAAGACAGCTCCCAACGTCAAACGTCTGCTAGAGAGAACTAGTCAGATCAGGTTGTACGATTCAAGGGAAAGTAGGAAAGGTACAACAAAATGCGGGAGATGTAAACAATGTAGATACATCAACCTTGACAAAGTATCGAGATTGGATGACATCAACCGCACTAACATCACAAGCTTGACAGGGAATTGTAATTCTAAGGGGATAGTCTATCTGGCCTTGTGTACACATTGCAATGCGCATTATATAGGAAAAACAGAAAGGCAGTTTAAAAAAAGGATGTACGAACATCAGTACAGGATAGAGAAACGTGACACCAAAAACGCTCTATATAGGCACATATCTGAGAAAGGTAGTGAACATAGCTTTAAATTTACCATCATTGATCAAGTTTCTATTGTTCCTTTCGGTGGTAATTGGAAAATGGAGCTGGCTTGCAAAGAAAGTAGATGGCAGATCCTTACTGATTCAACAAGAAAACCTGGGTTGAATGAGTACATCAGTATCAAACCTTTCCTAGCCTTATCAGGAAATTAATACAATAATATATATTTTTGGCACATGAGTGTGCAGGAAGTTTTAGTAGTAGGAGTTTATAACTAGGTTCTACACTACTAGTACATAAACTGTGTATTGGATTAATTCATCATTTTATCAATTCATGTATTTATATATATTAATTATTTTAACATTGTTTTTAGTGTTTTAAATTTGACACACACAAATACGATTTTCTAAAGATGCATTTTATAGAAATGAATGTACTCATTTCTGGTAGATAGTACAAATTACAATATTTGCATATGGATGGTTTTATGAAATAACTAAGAGATTTTACAAGTCTTTCAGACAATGTTGGACATTGTTTTGTACACTTATTATATTTACAACCGTTGTAATTTGAAGAATACTGTCAGTATGACTTTAAAAAATTTTGGCGGTTTTTTGTCTTAATTATTCAATTAAGGTGACTATATAAGGGTGTAAAAAAGAGTAATGGATTGTTCTGAAGAAGGCTGTGTTTTTAACAGTTGAAAGCGCTTAACCGGAGTATCGTTTGTGTGGTTCTACAATAAATATTTGTACTTAGATAGGTAGGGTTTCTATTCTTATTGCAATCAACTGGAGTGTGTGTGTGTGTGTGTGTGTGTGTGTGTGTGTGTGTGTGTCTCTGTGTGTGTCTCTGTGTATGTCTCTGTGTGTGTGTCTCTGTGTGTGTGTGTCTGTGTGTGTGTCTGTTTGTGTGTCTGTGTGCGTGCACGTGTGCATTTGCTAGGCATTACAGAGAGCCTTTTACACCAGCACGTGGACACTGTTATTATCATATGCTCCTCACCAGACACTGCTGATGTCATCAGCAATAATGTGCTGTTTTTGACACTCAAAATCAGACTTGAGCTGTGGTGCTTGTCTTAAATACAGAGTTCTGTAGTCTGTGTACTTAGATAGGTAATGGTTCTATTCTCACTACAGTCAACTTCCAAACTAACCACACTTCTTACCATACAATCAGAAACAAAAAATCCTTCAACCCACAAAAGTTCATCTCAGCCCGAAAAAGCTGTAAATGGAATCTCTCAAACAGCTACCCCTAGATGAAGCACTCAACTCATTTAATAACATTTTTTTAGTGATTCTAGATTGCTATGCTCCCTCTGGAACCATTAGAGTAAGAGCCAATTATGGACCCTGGTTGAGCAAGGAATGCCATTCCCTTCTCAAAACTAGGGCTAAACCCTGGGAATAATACTACAAACACAAAACCCAGTCCACAAAGCTAACATTTCTAGAGCTAAGTAACAAAGTTAAAAACCCATCAAACAGGACAAAATCAATTATTACCACAATATTCAAGAAAAATACCATAATAACCCACAAAAATTCTGGGCTGCAGTTAATAACATACTATCTCCAGGCAAAACCTCCACACTGACTCCAACCTCTATCACTAACCCTGCAAACATAGCAACACAATTTAATACTTATTTTACAGAAACAATACTTGCCCTAGCCAAAATAAACAACAACACCAATAGCCATGCCCCCAATAACTCTCAGTCTCAGTAAACCCTCTCAAAACAACCTCAGTCTCTTTGCACTACAACCAGTAAAAGTAAATACTGTAAAAACACTACTGCTTAAACTAAAACCAACTACCTTAGCCGCAGACAAACTACCAGCCGAATTTCTGAAAGTAGCTGCTGATGGAATAACTTACCCGGTAGCAATATTCATTAACAGATCTATGCCAGAGTGCATAGTACCTGCTATATGGAAAAAATCCCATATAATACCCCTTCACAAAGAAGGCAACTCACCAATTTTAGCAACTACCACCCAATTGCTATTCTATCACCCCTATTGAAAATCCTAGCGAGGGTGGTCCATACTCAAGTTATGAACTACCTTAACACCCACAATCTATTATTAATCACACAACATGGATTTTACCCCATCATAGTACAACTACAGACCTCGTGTCATTTACAAATACAGTCAACCAACTTAGAAATTCAGGGCAATTCGTATCTGCCATATTTCTAGACCTGTCCAAAGCATTCGGTATGGTAAACCACAACAAACTGATTAAAGTCCTCTCCTCCCTAAACTTTAGTGCTTCCACTGTTACCTGGTTTCAAAACTACCTGTCAGACTGACAATAGGCTGTACTGTGGCAACATCACCTGTCCACTCTCTTCCCAGTCTCCCTAGGTGTCCCACGAGGCTCGATCTCAGGACCACTATTGTTTTCCCTCTTTACCAACCAACTCCACACCTCCACTCACCAAGCATCTGTGATACAATATGCAGATGACTCATATGCTCTGCCCCCCACCATACAGGACCTCCACACCATAATCCAGAACTCATTTCTATCAGTAGAACCCTGACTTACCAATTCTCAACTAATTCTAAACCCAAATAAAACCAAACTCCTCCTCTTCTACCCCTCAAGAACACCTACAACACTCACAGTTTTCACCCTAGAGTCCCAAAACAAAACTATTACCACCCCTGTGACACATACCAAACTGCTAGGGGTTGAAATTGACAACAATCTTAAATTTGATATCCACATAGCCCAGACTATCAAAACAGTTCATAAAAAATTAGGCCTCCTTTACAGAAACAAGAAATTTCTAATCAGAGCTACAAAAGCTACCATTGCCCGGACACTCCTCCTGTCACCCCTACTCTATGCCTCCCCTATACTAACCATTCTATGCAAATCAGACCTTACTAAACTAGACTCATGTCGCAATAAAATAGCCAAATTCGCTACAAACTCCTCCTACAAAACACACAATTGCACAGCCCTTAGACAACTAAACTGGCTAGAACTTCCTCAGCTCTTCCATTACAAGCAACTAACCTTCACCCATAAAATACTCCATGAACCAGATAAAACCCCTGCCCTTCAAGATCTCATACAACCATACACCACCACTAGAACATTCCATTTCAGTGATGAATTCCTGGTTAAATCCACTAAAGCTAGCAACTCAGCTGGAGAATCCTTATTCTTTAACATCATTCTTAAAATATGGAATAAATTAGCCACTTCCATCTGCACCATAGTACAATTTAAAAAACTTTTATTTACTCACTTAGAAAAATCCTGCCAACCTGACTAACTATATATTCTCCACTTTTTATACACACCCTCTGACTTTCTTTAGATCTACACTTTACAGTACTATCCTATTATGCCTTCTTCCTTCCCTATATATACTTACTGTTTTACCTCAAATCATTTCAAGTCTTCCTCAAAAGTATCATACTGTGCTTTCTAATATATATGCTTGTCTAGTTTGTATAATACCATATACTTTTTGATGTACAAATTTTGTTAAAATAGCTAAGGTGTCATCTCTTGTGGTTATTTATATTTGCAATGTGTACTTTCATTGTTGACCTGTACTCTGTAATTTTCTTGTGGTATAATGTTTGTTTGTTTTTCATATTGTTGGAGCTTTTATCCCCAGGCCTCCGCTGAAAATGGACCTGTGTCCAGTCAGACTTTCCCATTAAGCAAATGTTAAATAAAATAAATAAATAAATAAATAAACTGTTTTTGCGTGTGTGTGTGTGTGTGTGTGTGTGTGTGTGTGTGTGTGTGTGTGTGTGTGTGTGTGTGTGTGTGTGTGTGTGTGGGTGTATACTTGACATTACAGAGAGTCTTTTATACCAGCATGTGGGACACTGTTATTGCCATATTCTCATCAGCCACTGCTGATGTCCTCTGCTATATCTGATTTGTGGATGTGCACTAGTCCCACTAGGGCAGGGTCAGAGACTGTCCTGGAGGCTAGGCAGAAGTCATCTCATCCTATACAATACAGATTAGTGTCAGGGATTTCAGTCTGTCCACATACATCATGGCATGATTTGCAGGCACTGTGTTTTCCTGGTGAGTAACCTCTGTGGTATCTCCAGCTGCTTCATGTGCATGGTGCGGTACATGCAAAAGAGAGCATTATACTCTATATTAGTGTTCTTATGAGGTTCCAGTACAGGACTGTAATATAATCCTGAGATTGGAATACGATGGCATGACATATGACTTGCACAACATAGGCTTTCAATACTAGTGTGGACACTTGGTGGTCAAATTTCAGATTGCTACATATTTGTGTTCCCAGTGCTTGCATCACTGGATTTCAGCATAGTGGGGCTGTTCTCAATGCTGTAATTAACAGGGAATTCCACTTTGCAGAAGTACAAAATAAAGACACGTTTGTATTTATTTCTAGACCTTGTGGCTTTGTCACCATTCATTTGTCCTTGTTAGCCCCTCCTGTACTATGTTAACATCACAGCTAGACTCAATGATTGCACCCAGTATGCAAGAATCAGCAAACGCAGTAAGCCAAAGGCCATATACTTTAGCCTAAACTGTTTAGAAATAGATTCTAAACAGTAAAGGGCCAAGCACAGATCCCTGGGATATGCCAGTGGTGACAGCTCTACTGGTACAGGTTGATTCAATAACTTTCACAGTATGAGTTCTCTCAGTGAGCCAATTGGTTACCAATCTAGTGATGTAAGGTTTAATCCCCAGCTGGGAGAGTTTTTCAATGATACCTGCATGGGCGATTGTATTCAAACACTAGGCCAGTTTAGGATAGTCAGTATGCACTGTTTTACCTTCATCCAGGCCTATCACACAGAATCAATGGGCTGTGACATCACAGATCACCTATAGCGTGACTGAGCACATATACGTACCTGACATGGTTGAATACACACTTCAACACACCCTCCATACAGACAAAGTTGGGGGGGAGGACAGCACCTGATGCATGCAGGTATAGACTCTCCTCATCTGTGAGGTAAACTGATATGTCATGATGAACCTTTTCTAAATGGACAATAGTGATATCCTGGCTGTGTGCAACAGATCTGTGTGAGCGGTTAATGCTATATCATGTCTGTTACATCTGTTAGATGTCCTCAAAGAGGTCATCGAGGGCATGCATTATGACAACACTCTCATCTTTTTGAACTTGACAAGGCATTTGACACAAATCCACACTGAGGTATTCATATCAACACTGGTTAGATTGTAGCCATATACACCTATATCACCAAGTAGGTAGACCACTGTATCACATACTTGCCATCTAAATATGCTGAAATGTGTGAAGTAACCTTTAGCTTAGGTCCAGTGATCAGGTCTATACATCAGGGCTGTTTGCTATGCCCTTTCCTGTCCATTATTTAAGTGGCAGACATCACAGAATACATACACATCCTATGTTCAAACAGCTGTCTGAAGGACTACAGATTGTGGGCAATCATTGACTCCATCTGTGATATTAGTATAATACAGACAGTAACAACACACACCAAAGATTGCTGCCACAGCCATGACAACACCTGCAATGGCATAAAAACATGGGGAGATTTGTTATGTCAGGAAAACAAACACACACAACCGAAGTATAATGTAGACATCACAACCTGTAATCAGACCAGTAGGTATGTGACCTATGTCCTGGGGTAGATGGTAAGTGGAATGTTCACCAGTATGTGGTCAAATTGCTGACTACTCCCTTCTATGTAACACAACTACTGAGTATGTGAAGAACATCCACATCAGAGGCCATAATACCGCCATGGTTCGCAGCCTTCATTACACCAGTAACTGAGTACAGTGCACCCTTCTTCATGTACCTCCCTACACATCTTCCAGTGATGCGTAACTGACACATAACACCTTTGTCACACATCTTATTGGTCATACCTAGGTATTCTTTTTGTGGCATAAATATTACCCCCATCAAGTTGTTACACCAAATGCATGTGTGCTACCTGTTCTGGTGATGCACACAGTACACACACAGCTGTTTGACAGCATCAATGGCATGGGTAACATTCGTGAAGGTGTGGATTGTGCATACATATGTATGTCATGCACACCAGTCAACTAGCCTGTATTGATCATAATGTTGCATAGAGGTATAGTAATGTCCATTCTAACACCTCCAGCATATTTTACAGTGCCAGGACAGTGCAGATATGTCATAATAGTTGTGCAAATGTGTTGTGCAGAATCATCTGTGATGATTCTAAATCATATATGTTATGTCAGAGACATGGGATTACTGGTGGTATTATTCTGATATTGTCCATGACTATGCTTGCTTCTTTTAATGCTGTCCATGAGCTTTTACCTGTGTCTCTCTGTGGAGATTATACTCATAATCAGACATATCAGTTTGCACAGCTTAACAATGTGCACCCTACACCTATTGTATGTCAGATCCCTGATAGATGTTCTCAGCATTATTCATGTAAGGATACTTATCTCACACAAATGCCTTCCCCATTGTTATGTCACCTTGTGTGATAGTCACATAATACACATTTTCACTGTGCAGTCCTTACTGTACCATATTGATATGTGATTGATGTTGCTGTTACAAATGTCTTCCATTGACATGCCCTCATCTGCTGTATATTAGGCTGTCTCACATGTCCTCTTTCCTTGTGTTCATTCCTACAATTCATCTGCATGTCCCTATTCAATACACACACTTCCCCTAAGTGTTTATTTTACTTGTCAGTCCATGCACCCGTACAAATAATTTACACAACTTCAGTACAGAAAGCCAGGAATTTAATTTCATAATACTCTGCACTGTATGTACTGTCCTGTACTGTGTTTGGACCATATACATATCTCAACTGTCCAGATTTTCACAGAATGTTCAGATTTTTGCCTTATATATCTTCTGGTATGTTCCATATCAAATTTGTGGTTTTCTGCCATATCAGGCTGATGTGACTCAATAATTACATACACCTGAGTTTCAGACTTCAAATCCTTCAGAAAATGTATCTTAACACAAACCCTTTGTTATGGTAGCACATTTCTAAAGAGCAAATATGTTAAATCTGTCCTATGTCTGGGTCATTGTCCCCCGTTATGTTGAGCTTTGTTCAGATGTCTTGCACTAAGAGAATAAGAGCTATGAAAGTATATCTGTTAAGCCCTGCTGATCATTGTGGCATTCTGCACAAAACCATGGACCTTCTGTGCTCTGACTTAAACAGGATTGCTTTGTGTGTTTGCTTACAAGGATTCCTGACTGGCACACTGTTGCCAGCCACTAAACTATGCTTATTTATGTTTAAAGGCAGTGTGTGACATGAATATGCAATGAGCATTGCTGCTCACTACACATCACCTTGCCCACATATAAACTCCATGTAAGCTTTATCTAAAGCCTACACGGAGTTTACTGAATCCCAGGGAGTATGTGAATGCATACTGCTGCGGATTTCTGAATCAGCTGGACTAATGTCCTGTTAAAGATACACAGGGGTCTGCCCTGCAATTTTGGTTACCAATAGGCAAGACTCTTATTCAAACTGACTCAGTGAGATACTACGGTTTAAAGTACAATTCCAGGACACATTCATGATTGTGATCTTATTATATATCAGGAAAATTTCTGGAATTTATTTTTGTTTTTATTTCTAATTTTAATTTTTATTGAATGAAAGGGTCATTAGCCCTATAAAAGTGGGTTAGCACCTGAGTAGGTTTTTGTTAATGCTCATTTTAAATATTTTCTCAGAATGATGGATGTTTGTTGAAGGTACCTGAAAGGTCTTTCAGATTATACTTCAATGTTTGGTAGCACTTAGTTTGGTCTACAATTTAAAATGTTGTTATTTTTTTCTTTTATGCACTTATTTTGGGGGTACAAACATGGAAGATAGACCTTCTCATGCCTGGCTGGCTGAAAGAGCAATTCATGCCAATTAAGTGAAAGCCAGACATCCAATCTGATGCAAGACAAGATCAGGCCAATCATAGCTTCCATGCTAATTAGGTGAAAACTGGGCACCCAATCCGATGTGAGACTGGTTCAGGCCAATCCTAGCTCTCCTCCAGACTCAAGCCCTGCCCCTAGTAATCCTAATGTTATGTAAGACAGCATCTAACTGGTTTGTTATTGTATAAAAAAGCACTCTTTAAAACATCATACATAAATTATCTGTAGTTCAACTCATAAATGGTTGCTGCACTTTATTGAGAGAAGATAAGCAGCCATCAACATAGGATTGCTTTACTACTCTTTCAGAGGCTCCAAATGGACTACATTAACAAGAAGCTATATTTTGAAAAAAAAAACTTTTAATGGTCTGTAGCCACTTAATATCCCATGGCATTTTATGTGAGGAAAACTAATCAAAAACAAAAGGATAGAATCTGTAGTCATTTATCTGATATAAGAAGAAAAATACAGACTGATGCCTTATACAAACATATAGAAGTAAAAGGACATCAATTTAAACTTATGCTGTTGCAAATAATAATTACATCCATTAGAGGTGGGGATATTGTAACAAAAATGGAAAGAGCAGAATGTAATTTTATAAATAAATTACACAATGATATATACTCTGGTTTGAATGAAACTTTCAGCATAATACCTGCTTTGAAAGTGTTACTACAGAGATATTAGCTTTTAGGATAGGGATGGTGTATCTCTTTAGGACTGTTTCTTAGATGACGTTATGTGACTAATAAAGAGTTTTAAGAGTTTGAAACTATTTCAAATTGACATGAGGGAGCACTATTGTTAAAGCTTGGAGCTACAATGAGAGTAACCATAAAACACCTCAATTCAAAGTGAAATTCAACAAGAAACCAACCCAAACGTAAACTGCAACCATTTAGTCATAAATCTATAAAGACCATAAAACATGTCAAGATTAGTTAAGTGCTTTTGTCCTGAAAAAGACTTTTTCAAAACTGCCAATACATCAAAATAGGATGTTAAAAACAATGTTCCACCCAATCAGATGACAGAAAAACTAAAACTGACCAATAGCAAGTTGTATAATCAAGGCTACCAGTAAGCCTACCAATTATGTGTCATAAAAACACTTAAGTCCGAGAATTTATTGAACCAAAATTGCTGTTTGTATTTTGAAACAGGCAAAATCAAGCAGTAGTCATTAATGCCTGGGAAAGAATACACATCTAAGCAAAAGTGCTATAAAAACTCTTGCTTATTTAAAAACTCTTTCCATGGCTCATTCTGCTCAGAAATAGTGATTTTCTCCAAAATAAAAAATATGAACTTTTTAAAATTCTTGCATAATGTGGAATGTAAAGGGCACTATTTGCATTAGCTTTCTTAATATCCAGGCAGTGTTTGTATATCTGCTTCTTTAACTGATGCTCAGTTTTGCCCATGTAAAATGCATCACATGAGATGGATTGACTTAAATACACAACTACATTAGTATTGCAGTCAAACTTGCCTGGAAAAATAATAATTCAGTGAAAGTTTTTAACAAAAGTGGTCTTGGTGTCTAGAATAAAACAATACTGTTTATACCTACCACATTTATTCATCTTTAATTTACCAACATCATCTAGAGTAGGTAACAACTCTAAACTACATTTTATGTTTGCACCTCTTTTAAAAATACTTTTTGGTTCAAATCCAAACTTGACTAAAAGATCTTCTGAAAATCTTCTCTGTCAATTTTAAACAATATATGTCTAACATATTTGGCTTAATTTGTAACGGTGCAGACTAAAGCTTTCTTAACATTGTCAGCAGCGGAACCTTCATTCCTTAATGAAAAAGACCTATCTAACAAAATGGGCTGATAAGCCAAATTTCTTTTACAGTAGACGTGCATTTTGCACTGATTTATAATTCTGCTTGGATAGCCCCTTGCTAAAAAACATTTGTTGTAATTTATGTATTTATTTCTCAAATACACCTTCTTCAGACACCATTCTTGAAATTCTTATCATTTGGCCTTTAACAATGCCCTTCTGAAGAAATGGGTGATTGCTTGACCAAAGCAAGTTACTGTTAGAGAAAGTAGGTTTTCTATAGACTGTCCACTGATAGCCTTTTTGAAATTTGTCCTTGTATAAATTAACATCTAAAAAATGCATGGCTTCTTGTGAACACTTATATGTAAAATGTAAACAAACTGGTGGAGCAATTTACCGCCAGATTTATGAAGCCCTTTATTGCATGCAGGATTAGTCTAAGAGCTATTATCGGCAATATGGCAGACGTGCGATCCAGGAACGAGCTCCCAGGATGTGCACGTGAGCTCTTAGAATAATCCTGCATGGACCGAGCTCCTGTATGCAAATTACTCTCATTTGCAGGTGAAAACCATGCAAATGAGGGTAATTTGCAATCCAGGAAGCTGGCAGCTGTCCGTGCAGGACGAGTGCAGTCTGCAGAAATGTACTCGGTTAGTAACTGAGTACAGTTCTGCAAATTACAAAATGGAGCTATGACAGCTCCAAATAAAGGCTGCATATCACTGAAGAAGCATGCCAATGGCCAAGTAGAAGGCCATTGGCATTGCAAACTGTTTAAAAAAACAAACAAAAAAAACTTTTATTTTTTTTTCGCAGATCTCTGCTGTTTAAGCATAGGGCAGTGGTGCTCAAAAGGGATCGGGGGGAAATAATAAAATAAACCTAAAATAAGCATTCTAACTAAAAGCAGTATTCTGCCATGCAAGCCAATGGCAGGCAGAAGACAACCTGGCCAGTGAGTAATGGTTGCTAAGGGGGGAGGCTCAGTGTGGGACATGTAACTATTCATTAGCAGGCAATTCTATGCAAATGAGGGGAAGGATAGTGAATTCCAGTTTTCTCCAGGGTGTGAGGCAGGTCCCAAGAGTGTAAGAGTATAAATAGCTGCCTCACACCCTGGAGAAAACTGGAATTCACTATCCTTCCCCTCATTTGCATAGAATTGCCTGCTAATGAATAGTTACATGTCCCACATTGAGCCTCCCCCCTTAGCAACCATTACTCACTGGACAGGGATGTGTCTAAACCTGCCTAGCACTCTTTACAAAGTGTAAGCGGGTGTGTGCGCCGCACACCGGGTTTTACAGGAAGAAAAAAGAAGTTAAATCAGGAAATAGCAGCTCTGTGCACATTTGAGCACTCCGTTTGCGTGGCGCGCACACGGGCTTAAACAGGGAGGCAATGGGAAGGGAAAATAGTAGTAGGAAGGTAATCAAGGAGAATTAGCTTAGCTGACAGGTGAAATGTATTAGAATCAGCCAATTACACAGGCAGCAGACCAGCCCAGCACACCACTATAAACTATGCAAACACCTTCCCCCTTGTTTTTCCCAAAAACTCTGCACCACCGATGTATACGAATGGGGAAATCTTACAAAACAAAAGCAAGAGAAAAAATGTTACGGGCTGCTTTTACTATCATAAACCAGCATGTGCAAGAGGCTGAGGGTGGTGAGGATGTGAATGCTGCTGAGCAACCCACATTGAGGAGATGGAGAAGAGTGTACAGACCCAGGGTAACCTACCAAGGGCTACAAGAGCTGGAGACAGTGGAGCGCTATAGGGTGGACAGGGACCTCCTACAGCAAATTGTTGAGCTGTGCAGGCCACGCCTCACACACAGAACTAACAGAGGGGAACCCATCGCAGTGGATACCGAGGTATGTGTAGGCCAAAGAATACTAGCTACAGGTTCCTCCCAAAGGCCAACTGGGGATATGATGGAGATTTCACAGGCATCAGCATCCAGGGTACTCCACCAGTTCCTGGATGCCATGTCAGCACATGTCGGTGAGCACATATATTTCCCCATCACCGGTGAGGCGTTGGCCAGCAATATGCATCTCTTTCGCCAAATAGCAGAAAACCCTGAGGTAGTGGGTGCAATAGACTGCATGCACATATGCATCAAAGCACCACCTGGTGAGCGGGGTAGGGTCTACATCAACCACAAGGGCTTCCCCTCCATCAACTGCCAGGTCGTGCACAATGCCCAGGGCATAATAATGAATGTGTGTGCTGGCTGCCCTGGAAGCTACCAAGATTCTCACATCTGGCATCTGACGCAGCTGTACAGGAGATTTGTCAATGGGGACATCCCACATGGTCACCTAGTGGGGGATGCTGGATACGCACTGTAGCCATGGTTGATGACACCCATCAGAAATGCACACACACCCAGTCAAGAACTCCATAATGAGGCACACGCACAAACACGAATCATAACAGACCGTGTGTTTGGGATGCTGAAGTCATGGTTCCAGTGCCTGGACACATCTGGTGGAAGCTTGCAGTACTCACCAACTACATGTACCCAAATTGTCCTTGTATGTGCCATGCTACATAATATGATCCTGCAGAAACAGCTGCAGCAGGAACAGCATGGGACAGGGCCACACAGCCCCCCACCATTGCCAAGACCTGCACAGGCACAGAGTGACTCGTAGGTGGAACAACCTGAGCCTGCCCCAGTAGGCAGAAGGAGGCATGCCCAGTATGCCCTGGGCTTGGCAAAGAGGCAATGCATAGCACATGCACTGACGCAGTAGGGACCCAGGGAATGACACCTCTTTCTGACTCGCACATACAGTAAAAGGGATGCCAAACATGACACTACCTGTGCTCAACCATGTATAGGGAGTGTACTATGTGCCTCTGACATAGGCAGCCCTGCAGCACCACCCTCAATACTGGAACACCCACAAGGTAAGTGACTCACACATGCCAGTTGTGGGGGATCACATACCCAACAACAGTTACAGCCAGTAGGATAGGTGTAGAAACACAAACAAATGCTGTACTATGGCCTCTTAATAAGCCCTATGGGTAACCCCTCCCCCAGGCCTACACAGACAGACTACAGCAGGCCAGGCAGTTGGATGTAAGTTGTGAAAGCTAGGAAGTCAGAAATTAATATGTAGGTAATTAAAGCTAAGATCTGTAGTACACTGGTATGCCTCTAGCCAGCACGATAGGTAAGACTACAGACTGAAATGAAGTACCCGACATACCAGTACAGTAAATGTGTACAAGTGTCAGGTGTGCTCCCCCATCCTACATACACTTATAGTAACAGTAAGGTGTGCCGCCCCCACTCCTGTGTAGAAATGTAGAAACAGTCAGGTGCCCCCCCCCCACACTATGCAGAAATGTAGCAACAGTCAATGCCAAATTACCAATGGATACCCTACAGACACAGCATGCTACCCATCAGTGTACAACACAAAGGTCAGCACCGCAGTACAAACTACATAGACTTGATCCACACATGCCATACAGATGGCCATACTGGGCATGCTCACACACACAGAGGAATGAAGGCAATGTCAGTCAACAACATACTGAAAGGTCATACTGGG
Organism: Protopterus annectens; assembly: GCF_019279795.1. NCBI lineage: Eukaryota > Metazoa > Chordata > Ceratodontiformes > Protopteridae > Protopterus > Protopterus annectens. The sequence continues at coordinate 186,635,466 of NC_056727.1, forward strand.
CATACTCACACACTTAAACACATGAAGGCCATGTCTGCAAACACAAGTGGACCAGCCATATCTGGCAGTCGCAGTTCTTAGTGCAGGCACATGTCAGTATGCACCACTCCTGCCTTGCACACACCGTGGATAGGAATACAGACATATATGTAAGAACAACACACTATAATAAGCCAAAGGTAGATGGACATAGATGTGTGGAAAAGGGTGACAGTGACAAGGAGCCATCCAGGCCTGTCCCACCCAGCATACAGCCAAAGGGCCCCAAACACATGAGGTGCAGATGTCACTCACTGCAGATACTAGCTACCAGTATCTGTCAGCATGACAGACTATGTGGTGCACGTGCCAGCTGTGCAACATGACTGTACAAGGAAGTAGTCATCTAGTAGCTGTATACATGTACCTGTGACATATAACCCCGTGTGTGCCCGCATGTGGCATGTCAATCCCTACATGAATGGGTTATGGCCCATGCACACACTGCCATTCCCACAGCAGTATTATGACAAGCCTGCTGAGGTCATCCAATGTGAAATACACCTTTGGGAGAGCTGTAACTCAGTAATCTCCATGGTGCGTCCCATAACTGTGTACTGCTGTAGTGATAAACTAGTTAGGTAGTAGTTCTAACCCCAGACTTGGCAATTGTGTGAGTGTGTGCATGTCTGTCTGTCTCTGACTGTGTAGAGAGAAATGCTTTTTAGGCTACTCACACTCTGTACAATTCATATATTCAACTTTGCCAAGGCTGCTAATGTCACTCACCTAGAAATACACCAATGGGAAAGTCATAGCCCAGTAATCTCCGTAATGTGTCCTGTAACTGCATACTGCTGTAGTATGATAAAGTAGTTAGGTAGCTGCTCTAACCCCAGACCTGGTAACTGTGTGTGAATTTGTGTGTGTCTGACTGAGTAGAGAGCAATGCCTTTTTAGGCGACTCACACTCCGTACAATTCATATACTCAACTTTGGCAAGGCTGCTGATGTCACTCACCTAGAAATACACCTCTGGGAAGATTATAGCCCAGTAATCCCTGTAGCGCATCCAGTAGTTGTGTACTGCTGTATTGTGATAAAGTAATTAGGTAGGTGTTCTAACCCCAGACTTGGCAACTATGTTAATGAGTGTGTGTGTGTGTGTGTGTGTGTGTGTGTGTGTGTGTGTGTGTGTGTGTGTGTGTGTGTGTGTGTCTGTGACTGACTGACTAGAAAGCAATGCTTTTTAGGCTACTTGCACTCCGTACAAATTATATACTCAACTTTGGCAAGGCCACTGATGTCACCCACCTAGAAATACACCTCTGGGAAAGTCATAACCCAGTAATCTATGTTGCGCGTCCTGTAACTGTGTACTGCTGTAGTGTGATAAAATAGTTAGGTAGATGTTTTAACCCCAGACTTAGCAACTGTTTGTGTGTCTGATTGAGTAAAGTGCAATGCTTTTTAGGCTACTCACACTCTGTACAATTCATATACTCAACTTTGGCAAGGCTGGTGATGTCACTCACCTAGACATACACCTCTGGGAAAGGTGCAACCCAGTAATCTCCATAGCAAGTCCTGTAGCTGCGTACTGCTGTAGTGTGATAATGTAGTTAGGTAGATGTTTCAACCCCAGACTTGACAACTGGGTGTGTGAATCTGACTAAGTAAAGAACAATGCTTTTTAGGGTACTCATACTCCTTAGAATTCATATACTTGACTTTGGCAAGGCTGTTGATGTCACCCACCTAGAAATACACCTCTGGGAAAGTTGTAGCTCAGTAATTTCTGTAACGTGTCCTGTAATTGCATACTGCTGTAGTGTGATTTAGAACTGTGGCAGGGTTCCATCTCCACCCATGGCCGTGCTGGATGTTTTGTGTGTGTTTCAATGTCTGTGTATGCATTATAGGCTACTCACTCACAGTACATTTCAAATGCCCTACTTTGGCAATCCTGCTGATGTCATTCATTGTGAAATACAACTTTGGGGGAAATGTTATTTTGTAATCCCTGTGGTGCAACCTATAACTGCTCCATGTGGTAGTGGGATATAGACCTTGGTTAGGGGTTCTATACCCACACATGTCAGTTGTAGATGTTTTGTGTGTGTCTCACTGTCTGTGTAGGGAGCAACGCATTTTAGGCTAGTCACTTGCAGTACTGTTGAAATGCCCTTCTTTGGTAATCCTGCTGGTTTCATTCATTGTGAAATACACCTTTGGGGAAAGATTTTTCTAGCAATCCCTGTGGTGTATCCTATAACCACTCCATGCTGTAGTGTAATATAAACCTTGGTCAGGGGTTCTATACCCATATATGTCAGTTGTAGATGTTTTGTGTGTGTCTCACTGCCTGTGTAGGGAACAATGCATTTTAGTCTAGTCACTCGCAGTACTGTTGAAATGCCCTAGTTTGGTAATCCTGCTGATGTCATTCATTGTGAAATACACCTTTAGAGAAGAAGTACTCCAATAATGTCCGTGGTGTTGTAGTGTAATAAACTAGTTAGGTAGGGGTTCTACTCCCAGACAAGACAGGTGTGTGTGTGTGTCTGTCTGTGTGTGTGATTGGGAGAGGGTTTTGCTTATTTCTTTTATGGTGGCCCTACTATATATCACAATGACAACCATACAGGGATAACAGATATAAATTAGCAGAGAGGCTGGGGTGCAAAGCCATACCCATGCATGTGAAATCAAGGCCAGCTAATCACAGTTAGCAATACCACTATTACCCAGAGCACACACTCAACCCATTTGTCATACTCACACACATGCCTAGGCAACAGCCAATATGTGGGTAGTACACTGCATATTGGCCACTGATAGTAACTATGCAGTGATAGCAGTGGGCTACAGAGGGCATGTTACTCTGCCCCTCTGTCCAATATGCACGTATATGCAGACAGTGCACCTCCACCATGTTCCCCAATGGACACCTGCACCACCTGCGGTGCCTTCACATGTGACTCACAACGGACATACCATGCCTGACAACATGCCCTGTATGGACAGATGACACTGACATCAGGGAATGCTGTTAGCATGCTGTCAATGTAAGTACAGGGTAAACCTGCTACCCATTACCAGTTCCTGCCCCAGGTGGGCAAGACTGGCACATCTGATGATAATCTGTGTTCACAACATGGGCCAGGCACCCCAGATACAGTTCCATATGTCACTGTACATGTATGTGGGGGGTGTGCACATCCTAGACACCATCCATGTCATGGACTAAGGAACACAAAACTAAACAACTAAACTTAACTTCCTTTCACATTTGTAACCATTATAACAACTCATATTAAACTTTTTTTCTCTCAGTCCACTCTACCTCCTACAACTCTCTCACCCTCCTTCTGTCTCCTCTATTTTTCTAGTTTTACCAACTAAACTTAACTTCCTCTTATATTTGTAACCCGATAACAACTAATATTAAAATTTCTTCTCTCAGTCCACTACCTCTTACAACTCTCTTTCCCTCCTTCTGTTATCTCTATTTTCACCTGTTACTAGACATCTTTACTCCTACACAATACAAGACACCTTCCTTCACCTCGCACTACCCTTACCTATTCAACCCAATGGCCTCTAAACATAACTCTATTTACACATACCTCCTACTCTTACCTACTATTCTAGCTTCCCTAACTCTAGCATTCACACTAACCTTCTTTGAACATTATTCTCTGCTAAAACAGCACCACCACTACCAACAAACCCAACCATTCTCACATATATATTCCCTCAACCACATTAACATAACCTCTACGTCTAGCTATACCCTTCCAAAGTACCACATATCTACCCATATCACTTACTTCCATGACAGAAACCCCCCTTACAACTACTTTAAAATCATAAAACTAATACAAAAACCTCAACAACATCCCCTCTTAGATGGTGATATCCATCCAAACCCTGGTCCCAATACAAGACTTCCCAGAGACCCACTTAACCAAAAACCCCACACCACCTCTACCCCAACAAGTCCATCTAACTCCCTTCTGATAGCCCACCTTAACATCCATAGCATTAACAATAAAATATCCCATCTTCATGCACTCCTAGATGTACACAAATTTGATATCCTCTGTATTACTGAAACTTGGCTTAAACCTTCAACCAAAGACCATGAGATTACCCCCCCCCCCAGGATATAACATCCTGAGAAAAGACCATATTACCAAAAAAGGTGGGGGAGTAGCCATGTTTTATAAATCAGAACTCCAAGTATCGCCCTTCAATGTACCACTTCCCACAAACTCCATTGCAGAAACCCTTTTAGCCAAACTGCAAATCAATAACTATAAATCCATCTAGATAATCTGTTCCTACCTTCCCCCTGGTAACAATATCAGTACTCTAGAAAATATACTTAGTGGCCTATCTATCCACCTGCCCAAGGAAACCATTGTGTTAGGTGACTTTAATATAGACTGGGCTACCTGTAGGTTTCCCAATCCCATTAATCACATAAATCTTTATGGTTTCTCACAAATGATAACCACCCCTACTAGAACCCACAAACAAAGTGGTAAGGAAACCATACTAGACTGGATTCTCATAAACAGTCACCCTACTACTTATAAACCAGGAACCATTCCAGATGACATCAATGACCATGCTCTTACCTATATAATTAAACAAAAACTTCATAGGCCCAATCCTACTATTTTCCAAACCTCCCATTCAAAAAAAACTTTCACCCTGAGAACTTTCAAACAGAACTGAAGGCATGTGACTGGTCACCACTGCTCCATCTTCAACTTGATGAAGCAGTCACCTACTTTAATACTACATTCCTTCAAATCCTAGACTTTCATGCCCCCTATTGCTCATCCCGAATAAAGACCAAAACTGCCCCATGGCTCACAAAACAAACTAGGCAAAAAATCCTCCTAAGAAATAAAATCTGGGACAAGTGGAGAGCCTCTAAAAGCCCTTCTGACCACCTTTACTTTAAATAATTAAGAAATGCCACCAAAAAAGAAATTCTGCTAGACAAAAAAAACTTTTACCTTCACCTCCAACAAACCCACAAACAAAAAACACAAAATTTCTGGTCAGCTATGAACAAATTACTTCACCCAGGGCACACCAAGTCTCCCACCCCATCAGGAATAACCCACAATAACCCTAAACTGATAGCTGATTCCTTTAACAACTACTTTATAGAAGCCATACAAACTCTAGCTAATACTCTACCACCCACTATCTCCCTCCCACCTAATACCACAACAAATTCAGTTCCTTCTTTTCACATACAACCATCCCTCATTTATAAACTCCTTCAAAAACTCAAGCCATGCACCCCTTCTGCTGACTGTATACCAGCAGAATACCTGCAAATTGCAGCTAAAGTAATTGCCTATCCTATTTCTAACCTTATTAATAGAACTGTTTCAGAAAGTAAAATCCCTCTTATATGGAAGGTGTCTCACATCATTCCTCTACACAAAGGTGGGACATCAACTGATATTTTCAACTTTAGACCAATCGCCCTACTCTCTTCTATCGCTAAAATAATGGAAAAATATATCCACCAACAACTACTTGACCATCTTCTCCACAACAATTTACTTGCCAACTTGGTTTCAGACCATTCCATACTACTTCAACTGCCATGCTAACCTTTTCTGACTGTATAAACAAAAATCGTAACAATAACTCTCTTTCCTCTGCTTTGTTTATCGACCTTTCAAAAGCCTTCGATATGGTCAACCATAATCTGATTATGGAGGTATTAAAAGCCCATTCACTGGACGCACAGGCATTACTCTGGTTTAAATCCTATTTAGACAACCGACATCAAGCAGTCCTTTGGGACAATAAGCTTTCAACTCCCCTCCCCATAAACCTTGGAGTCTCTATCCTAGGCCCTCTTCTCTTTTCAATGTTTATTAATGACCTAAATACTAAAATTCCTCAAGCCACCTGCATACAATATGCTGATGATTCTACTTTAATCTGCTCAGCTAGGTCGCCAGCCACACTCCAGACCCTCACCCAATCTGTATTTCATACTGTTGAAAACTGGTTCATGTAACACTGCCTCCTCCTGAACCCCAAAAAAACAAAATTATTACTCTTTACTCCTACTCTAAAATCACCACAATTTCTCTTCACTATAACCTCTAACAATGGAACCACCATATCCCCTGATACCACAACCCATCTCCTGGGCATAACCATAGACAACAACCTTAGCTATGACCATCACATCAACGCTACCATAAAATCTGTCAACAAAAAACTAGGTTCCCTGTATAGAATCAAACCCTTCCTTACACCAACAGCCAGAACCACTATAGCCCAGACTCATCTGATCTCTACCCTTTTTTATGCTTCTGCCATTTATACTAATCTTTCTAAAAAACAACCTTAACAAACTTGCCACTAGCTATAATAACATAGCCAGATTTGCTACTGGCAACCCTTTTAGAACCCACCACACTCTCAACCTCAAACAATTGGGATGGTTAGAACTGCAGCACCAACTACTCTGTCATCAACTTACTATAACCCAAAAGATACTTTACCACCCTAATAATACCCCAATCCTCACTAATCTGACTACCCCTTACAAAAACCTTACAACTCTTCACTCAGCCAATACGCTTCTAGTTTCCACTATTAAATCTAAAAACAAAGCTGGAGACTCACTTTTCACTAACACAGTGGGTAAAGCCTAAAACCAGCTTCCAAGTGAACTTTCTACTCTCTCTTCCACACATCTTTTTAAAAAAAACATCTCAAAGAACATTTTAAAACTCACTGGCTTTGCCCCTGCACGAACCCTGACTGATTTCCCACTTACTCATTCCTGCTCTCCCTTTTACTTCACTTCTCCAGTGTACTATATTGCTCAAACTTTTCAATGTCCTTTCTGCTGTACTATGTTTCCTACCTGCACTAACAAAAAAAAAAAAAAAAAAAAAACTTGTTATAACTTTTTTAAAATGTATTACTCTTTGTGTTTTTTCTCTGTCAAATATTGTTTATTCTTCTGAATTTGTTCTTAGTTCATTCCCTTCTAAATACCTCAGAACACAATATTTTTTGGTTTTCTTTTTTCTTTCACAAATATTCCAATATTGTTATCTGTACTTGATAATAGCTTTTTTATATTAATATTGTATAATAATGTTTTTCTGTCTATGCTTGGAGCTTTTCTCCACGGGCCTCTACTGAAAATGGACATGTATCCAGTTAGAGCCCAGTCAACAAATGTAAATAAATAAATAAATAAATAAATAAGCACATACATGGCAAGTGATACACAGCATTGGCCACACACAATAGTCCCCTAGGTGACTGGATGGGGGATGCAATACCCACCTGTGTGGGCAAATGCAGAAACTACAGGCCTGAGCCATAATGCAGACCATTGTCATGTGACCTGATGCCAAGGTATACCCATCACCTACCCTTGTACAGCCTGCTGGCACAGTTGACCACCACACACCCATGCAATCATGCACCCATGCATGTCAGAACTGGCACCCTGTGTGTTCATGTGTGTGTTGTATGGTGTGTATTTCCACAGCCACACTCACTACAACCCCCCAGTGCATACTGAAGCATGCTGTCTGATGTCTGACACCTCCTCATACTCTTTGCCCATACGACCTCCATATGACCCGTGCAGTGCATGTGATGCATGCACATTGATGTGTTGTGGCAATCCCACTAGTGATGAGTTGCACTCCTGGCCCTGCCAAGTGTGTCAGTGTGTGTGCATCCCTGTGTGAGTGTGCCTGCGTTGATGCTGTCACCTGTTCATGCAGACAGGCACATGTACATCACCTACCATATATCTACCGTATCCCTGTTGCAGATATCACTCACCATTACATATATGTTCTGAGTGCTCCACAGCAGGTAATCCATGTGGCGCATCCAATAACTGCATCGAACTGTAATAGCACTACATAGTTGTCGGGGTTTGATACCCTGTGCTGGTAGGTGTGTGACACAAACATGCTTCAGTTTTACTCTCCCACCTCTCCCTGACATGTATTTGCCTCTGTCTGCCTTCCCCACTACCTTTCTGGTGGATGTGGAGACCCACACCTGCTTTGCTTAGGCAGCAGCATGTGTATTTTAAGTGATGCTCATGATCAGCTGATGACCTCTGCACAAATTGCAGCCCCCTCCCCCCCCAGCTGATTGCATGTGGAACAGCTGTGGTAACATTCCCATAGCCAGTTGCATGGAAACACACTCCAATACCTAGGAACATCATGGTGGTGTTGGCCCTTTTCAGTCACTGTGAGCAGGAACTATATCTGTTATTTGGCAAACAGCATCTCAGATGGATTGGGGATTTACCTCTAACAACATGCACTGTGGAAAGAGGGAAAAAAACAGGAGGGGGATGTGCCTGACCTGACTACAGACTACAGACTGTAAGTGTTGCTATACTCCATTTGGAGTAATGTTGGATTAACAGTGTTTATCAGGATATGCCTGTCGTACATGTCGCAATACCTGCCATGTCAGTTCCATGTATATGAGGAATCCCCATCTGCAGAGTCACCTGCAGACTGGGCAGTGTTGTGCCTTTGGTTCCATGTGTTAGCCACGGTGTATCTATCTGTGGAATGCTGAAGGTAGTGTGAGAATTGCAGTCTGTAGATGGTGAACGCTGTTACAGTTACTGACTTCATAACTCTCATAGGACATATGTTGCAACAAACCCCATTACAATGGTAAATTTATGAGGTTATCACAGCAACATGTCTATACTGGCCCTGTGTATGTGCTGTCAGCCACAGCTCTGTCAACCTTTGTACATATGTCGTGCATGAAGTGGTGCATATGTGCTGTACACCATAAATAGTGTCATCATATCTGATAGCAAGCCAGTGATATATCAGTTTGCTATACATGTCATGTACAGTAGGGGTTATATTTCATGACATAACCTGGACATTCTGTGGATGTTTGTACAGTACTGAGGTCTGTGTAGTGATGGTGAATGTCGGCATTGTGTGTATTGTTAATATGTACTTTAGCCTGTGTACAGACTGTGGTAGATGTCATTGTTCTATCTCCCCTTCTATCTGATGTTACATGCTGCCCCATTCTATGGTACCATTTTGCCATACATGTTAGTAGGGCCATACACACACATGCCCCATACCACAGACAGCCATCAGACCAAACTGTGTAGCAGCCCGGTATATGTAGGGTCATTCTGTGAGTGGTACATATGAGGATGTTATAGAACAGATAGTCCATATATTATAATATTATGCTAGCTTACCATATGTGGCTGTGGTTGTGTTCACATTGGTTGTGGTCATGCACTTTCACACAGGTGTATCTTACCATGTGCTGTGACATGGCTGTTGAGCCTGCTATATATGCAGATACATGTGCATTCCCCCATATGAGATGTAGGCCAGTGTTGAGCCAGTCTGCCTGTAGCCTGCACAGTGCATTGTTACATGCCTAGCAGCTTAGTGTACTTACCCAGTGAGATGTCACGTGTAGATACTTGCCAGATGTACTGCTTCCGGGCCTCCCGTAAAAGTCATGTAAGTCAGACAGAGCAGTGGGATGCTGTACAGATGTATGTCAATATTTAGTGGGTAGTATGTGTCCATGGCACCCCTGTACCAGCGGTAATTATGTGTCAGGCCAGACAGGAGTGTGTGAATCCAAAACCTATGGTGGCAAATGTATACCAGTCATTATGTGTTATACCCATCTACATGGCTAACTACATCCATATTGTCAGGCCTGGTACACATGTTGTGCATTAAGGGATTATGTGTATACCTCTGGACTGTACAGGGTATGTCCAAAGTTCCACATATATTGGCCAATATCTCTGCTGCACTCCACAGGAGCATTACATGCTAGCGGCGGTACTTTACAATGATTTCCTTAGGATGTCTGTCAGTAGCCAATGGCACTCATGTTATAAGCAGATGTCACCTTCCACACACACCATGTCTGTGAAGACAATCCCAATGACAGTAGCAGTAGTCTAGTAATATACCTGCTATACATACCTGACATCCCCTTGCACTACGACTTTGGGACTATAGGGGCTGGGGTAGGGCTACACTCCATGTCCAGGACATATGGTGGAAATATATGTATATATACTTATCCAGATAGCCATATATATATATATATACACACACACACACACACACATATATATATATATATATATCTATATATATATATATATAGATATGGGTCTACCTGACAACGCCGAAAGCTGACAACACCGACGATGAGAAGACCGACACCAGAAGATCAAAAACTGAGATGACCGACGGATGAAAACCCCAATGCTGAGAACACAGACATGTGAAAAGGCTGTGTAAGTATGTGGTAGTGATGGACATTAGGGTTAGGGTGCGAGTAAGGTAAGTGTGCGATACTGACGGACTCTAGGGATAGGGGTGGGTTAAGTGAGTTAGGGTTAGGGCGCGGGTTAGGTGAGTGTGCGATAGTGACAGTCTTTAGGGTTAGGGGCGGGTTAAGTGAGTTAGGTTAGGCTGGGTTAGGTGAGTGTGTGATAGTGACAGTCTTTAGGGTTAGGGGCGGGTTAAGTGAGTTAGGGTTAGGGCGCGGGTTAGGTGAGTGTGCGATAGTGACAGACCTTAGGGTTAGGGTTTGGGTTAAGGTTATGGATAGTTGTGTATGTAAGGTTTAGTGTGGGTTTGTAAGGATTTTGGTGTGCTTGTGTTGTGTGTGTGTGCTTTTTGGACAGGGGATTTGTTTTGTTTGTTGATTGTCGGGATTGTGGTGTGTCGGGCATGTGAGGTTTCGTATTTGTGACCTTCCGGTTATGTGGTGTCGGTGATTTAGTTGTCGGTGTTGTAGTGCGTTGGTGTTGTCAGGTAGACCCATATATATATATATATATATATATATATATAAATATATATATATATTTTATATATAGATATATATATACATATCTATATATAATATATATATATATATATATATATATATATATATATATATATATATATATATATATATATATATATATATATATATATATATATATATATATATATATATATATATATATATATATATATATATATATATATATATATATATATATATATATATATATATATATATATATATATATATATATATATATATATATATATATATATATATATATATATATGTATATATATATATATATATATATATATATATATATATATATATATATGTATATATAATTACACGTGTACTACTTCCAATTACCACTGTCATGGCAACCACCTACTATAAATCCCTACAGCATGTGGACGTGGTCCCTTTACATTTTCTGTGTGATGGACATCCTTCCTGTGTGTGGCATTAGTGTTACAGACAGCAGGTAGCAATACCTCTTACAGGAGAACCTGCACACTCAGAGCAGCCACATATTTGTAGGAGGATCAGGAACTACAGACAGACTGTGAGTAGAGTTGTGTTATGCTTTTGTATAGTACTGGTGTTACAGGGTGTGTGTGTGTGTGTACATACTAGTCTACCTTGGAATGCAGTCTGTCTGCATAGCTCACTACTGTGAGCCTATCCTCTTGCTGGACAGAGGTATGCCTATCATGTGTTGTTCATTCACCACACAGGTCCTGTGTCAGATATTACACTGGCAGTGTGTGTGTTGAGTGCTATCAGTACATGGCTACATCCATTTCTGTTTCTAACATCAATTCCCTGACTAAGGGTATGTTGCAGACTATCCTGTAACACCAGCACCTTGCTTAGTGTATGGCAACAGTGTTCCACATATGTGCCTGTGTTCCAGCCTCTGTCCTCCATTTACATACCAGGCTTTGCACATATGTCATGCTGTTGGGGGTTGTTCTGTAGTGGGCTGTGATTATATCACACTGCCATTGCTGCCATTATTCCACAGCTGTTGTATCCCCCACACATACAGTGGGGCTGGGGCCATAAATGTGTGGCCATCACCTACACAATACATGTGTGCCCTTATGCACTCCAGTGGCCAGTGTATATAACAGTGGTATATGTGCCTGTATTATTGAGTCTAGGTGGGGAGCACCATAAATGACCTAGGCTGTTACAAAATGTGGGGGTATCAGGGGTGAGCTGCCACAAGGTATCTGGATGTACAGTACCATATACTTCACCTATATTGACATTACTTACATTAATTTGGGTACTGCAAGCCTACTGCCTCCTGCCATATAGACTGTTCTTTTTGTCAGTGTGCTCATGATGGTGTCAGTTATGCCTTGTTATGTATCAATTACAACCCATTTGATCACAAAACGTCTTTACCTCCTACTTATTTTGTACAGGGTCTAGATAGAGGCTGCTGAACTACACACCTGCAGTACATACTGTTGATTGTTTCGTATCCTGTGGCCCAGTCTGTCTTCACTATTGTGCAATTTGAAGGGCTTGGTCTGGACAGCAACAGTTGTGAACCTTTCCAGACTACTGTATTAGTGTAACTGTTTCACAGTTGCAGTACTCTGTTTATATGGTTGTCAGTATCTGAACAGCTATATGACATGGCATATAGAACTGTTATAGTACACAAGTAAAGGATTCCCATTTCTGCAAACCTGTGTGTCGTGTCTTTCCTATGACCTTTCTATGGGTATATGTTGCAGGCAACGATTTACATTTGTCCAGTTGTTCAGGTGCTAACTGTAGAGATAGTGGCTGTTCCATAGTGTGTGCACCTTCTACATATGTATCTTACTGTACATATATCTGCGTGTGTATGTGTAGTCACATGTAGTCACATGTATATATATATATATATATATATATATATATATATATATATATATATATATCTGTATCTGCATATTTGTGTCCGGCTTCCACATATTACATGTCCTATGGGACATGTCCTATGGGAGGTAGACTGTACTTGGTAGTGTATTGCAGGGCACACATGTTTGGCTGTGAGAGGGATGCCTATTCGTACAAGACGTATAGTGTGTGGGGCCTCTCAACCCCATTAACGGTGCATATGGCCATTGCTATCTAGAGATGTATGGCCATATATACCTATATAGATATATATATCTGCTAACATATATATAACTATGTCCGTATATACCTGCATAGATATATATCTGTGTACACATATGTAACGCGCTGTGTATATGTAGACATATAGGTGTAGACACATATATGTGTCGAGTTAGGCATATGCATGCATATATGTGCATATATACTGATATATATGTATATAGAGTTCGAAAAACAATATATATATATATATATATATATATATATATATATATATATATATATAGATATAGGTATGTTGTATCTGTTTAGATTTTAATATAGTTACACACACAGGCATCTAGGTATTGGTATACATTCTCTGTACTGCTGCATGACAGGACTGGCTGATATGTTTCTGAAAACATTGAATTTCTGTGTATCTGTCGTGGTTTAGTGGTAAATCACTTTGTGTATGGTGTGCAGGGTCCTGGGTTCAAGACTTGCAGAGGTAGTTTATTTTGTTGCTGGGCAGAACAAGGGCCATTGGATACAGAGTGATTAAGGCACTTTTAAGCAGTTGTAAGCGGGTTTGTGCAATGGTAAGCACTGCCAACCTCTGCTTATGTTTTCTTACACTCAGCTTCGGAATTGCTCAACCTGTGTAGACATAGATTACCACTGCGCAAACCCATGCAAACCCACTTACTGCTGCTTAAAAGGGCTTACTGACACTTACCCCAGTGCTAATTTTTTAAAAGAAAAGAAAAAGCGGTTGATAGGAAAGTGGTGAAGAAAGGGGCACAAAGAGGGAAAGACAGTAGGGAAAATAGCTAGGCATGTGCAGGAAGGGTATAGGAAAGGTCCATAGCTGCCTATTTCTTCAACAGCAACAGCTGTGCATATGCACTGAATTTGGAGGTACATTTGGACCCTCAAACCCCTGGAAGAGGGGTAAGGACAACATAGATTAATTGTGATGCCAATTAGACCAGATTACATGTGTCCAGTGGACAAGTGTGCAAAATGGACAGCGATGTATGGGGCGAGATTTTTTTGTGGGAACAGATTGCCCTTTTTTTTCTCAGGTGAGAGTGGGATGTTGGGGAGGGGTAGTAGGTATATTTACGGAGGTAGGTTGGGTAGGTTAACATTCAAGACAAACAAGATGCATACAGGGGCAGTATATGACACATGTGGGGGGTAAACACCTTGGATGAGGAGGGGGGTTTGGAATTCACAAGCCCATGAGCCCCCAAATGGAAACAGTGGGACTGAGGTCCCCACCTATGGGCAGTCACCACTGCACCATCACAACCTCAAAGGTGGCTGTGCTGGGGGCTGTGTAGGAGGGGAAGGCTCACCCTCTTATTGCACCACTTGGCCTTCAAGCTGGCATAGCTGGTCTCAAAACTCCAGATCGAGCTCCCTACACACCATGGCCTGGAGATGTTGATGGGTGACAGGTTCCCCTCTGGGCCTGCTCCGTGAGGGTGCGAGCCCCATCCCCTGCAGCGGTTCAACCTGAAGGTGGCACAGGGCCCATGGAGGAGGAGGTTCCAGGCTGGATCCCAGATGTGCTGCTGCCCGGTGCAATGGCCAGCTGAGGTGGGACAGGTGGGTTTGCTGGGACTAGCCTTCCTATATGAGCTATGTTGTAGCAGGTTTATGAAAGATATGGGTTAGTAACAGTCAACGGCATTCAGGATTAGTTATAACAGCATGCATAGGTATTCCCATTAACCCAAAACACCAGATTTACCACAGTCGCAGAGCAAGCAGAACACATGCATGTATGGAACAACAGTGGCCATTACAAGAGCATGCAGGTTTCATTGATGGCAACAGGTCACCAATATGGGTGTATTTTAACATGGCACATGCATAGAAACAAATGTGAATATTTATAAACCATTAGGATATATGTCCCAACAAAAGTTTGGAGTGTACACATACCAGTTGAGGAGTGTCATTGGGTTATTTTCCACATATGGTAGGGGTGAGAGAGTTCAATTAACAACTAATATATCCTTGTAGTTTTCACAACATTCTTAGTCACTGCAGTGATCTTTCCCTTACATGTATTATTACACTACCCAATGACCTTATATTGTACACTGGTATGTTTATAGATTATTATATACCTGACCTGTGTCTTATATACAGGCATGACAAGATGCAGATGTTAATGCAACATATGTTGAGGATTGCTGTCATACACGTTGGGTGAGGTGCTACAATGACAGGTTTGTTTTCATATACATTCTATGACTATGTACATGTTTGACTATCAGTTATATGTCATTAACAGCTGCCTACATTTCTTGGATCATCACACTGATTTTTTAAGAGAATAGGGTACCAGGCTGGTGATATGGGCCATTTATCTGGACATGATGGACAGATTGGAACAGTTGTGGGGTATGAGTATGCATACAATTTTCAATTTGAATATTCTAGCAAATTATGTTCAGTTGTTGGGTGTAATTATGCATACAGCTTTCTATTTGAACATTGTAACAAAGTCTGTACAGTTGTGGGATATGATTATGCATACAACTTAGTAGCACTCCCAGGATTAAAACTCCTGCTGTGTGTGACAAACAATTATAGCTAACATCACAGTACACTGTGCTATCAGGGAATTGATGTAAAGCTTTCTATTGTTTTCTATCTAAGTCTCCCTCACTTGTACAATATGACTGACCTCTTGGCACTTCCAACATTGTTATGCAGGACTTCATACACATTTTATCTGCATACCACAGTGTGGGTGACACTGCTTAAAATACAGCAGTACTATTTATAGTATGCAACAGTTCGCCAACATATGACAGAAGAGTAAACAGAAGCACTCCAGGGGTTATACCTTTATTCACAGACTATTACACATGTATTTCTACTAGTACAACACTTTCTAAGGCACTTATATTTATTTGTTATGACAGTACATGCAGACTAATTACTAACCTGCCTCACGATGCAGCCTTTGGAACCTAGCATCATGGACTTGCTGGTTCGCAGCCTGCTCATCTGCAGCTGTCGAAGAAATACAGTGATATTTAGCCATACCTATCTATAGTATACACAAGCTAGGCAATTCTTAACTACTTAGAATGAGTACTTAGTACTGGGGCATTAGGCATCTGCCATGACTCCTGGATCCACTGTTCCAGTACATCCCCCCTCTGCCGCTTCAGGTCAGCATGGTGGTGCCTGACCTGCTCACCAGTCTGGGGTATACCTGTGGCACTGGTGAGGTCACAGGTGAGACTGTCCCAGGCATCTGTTTTATACTGTGAGCCCTGGTACTTGCCCTGTCTCTCCTCATTGTGTTTTACCAGGTGCCATACCATACTGTGCTCTAAAATGACTGCTTTCACCCACACCAGCCATTCTGCCTGCAGTACGAAGCTACAACCAGTTATGGAACATATTCCTGCCTGTGAGGTTTAAATACGGCCACTTACCCGTACTTTTCCGTGATTGCCCGGGTTTGAAAATGCTAAGCTATGGGCACACCTGCTTACCTAAGGTTGGCAGTGCTTAAAGAGGTATACCACTAGGCAGATTGGATTGGCTCCCCTACACATTGCTTACTCTTACTAAGTTGAGCTGTGCTGCGGTTAGCATTGCTTAATAGTTAATTAACACTATATCTGCCTTTTGGCAGTGATTTATTATTCATTACAGGTTCTATATGTGTCTGGTATTCATGATTCTACACTTCTACTACTTCTACACTTTATTACAATAACACCTCACATCTATGCTTACTGCAGTATGCCAGTTCACATATTTATGTTATGTAGCAGGTTATACCACTTCACACTGCACATAGATTCAGTTCACATGTTTGGTTTGAGGATCCTGTGGTGAGGATTAGTTTGCTGATACCTCATTCATATGTATTGCTATGATGGCTTAGTGGTTAACTACTGTGACTATAGTGTACAGGGTTCTTAGTTCGAGCCTTGCAGAAGCGGTTTATTTTGTTGCTGGGCAGAACATGGGCCATTGGGTACAGAGTGATTAAGGCACTTTAAAATAGTTGTAAGCGGGTTTGCACGGGTTTGCATGATGGTAAGCACTGCTAACCTCTGGTTACAGTTTCTTACACTCAGTTAGCTTCTACTTTGCTTAATCTGTGTAGGCAATGCTTACCCCCATGCAAATGCACTTAAACACGCTTAATAGTGCTTATATATATGCTTACTACTGCTTATTTGTGCTTAAACCTGCTTACTAGTGCCTTATTCATTATGACACTGACACTTCACATGTGCATTTAATGCACTACTCCAGTTCACATTTAAATGTTATTTAGTAGGTTATACAGCAAAAAGATGTAAAAAGATATTCATATACAGATTTCACATGGAAAATGGTATGTGCTAGAGTGGGACTTGAACTGGGGATGCCTGTTTGTTAGGCGGATGCTCTAGCCACTACACTATTGCTGTGCTAATTCATTGGCATATATATTCCTTGTTATCCTCTTCAGCCTTTTAAGCTGCTTTAACTGTAGCTAAGTGATGGGCAAACCCATGCACCTATGGTTAGCTGTACTCGACGTTTTAAAAAAAAATAAAGGGGTTTCTTCTTTTTATTTTTATGTCCTGTTGCTGTTGTACACATGGGGGACTGTTGGTGGGGATATGCGGACACCTATAAGCGGTCTCACTCATTTATTTACACTTTCTACTGTTCTACTTTGCAGGGGAATGTTTATTCTGAGAGCTCTGCTCTCAGACACGCCCACTGCACTCGTCCACACTCCATGCAGGATTAGGAGTTCAGGCAGCGCGCCTTCATTAATATGCATGGCATGCTGCCATCCTCCTCCTAAACTGCTGCTTCCATGCAGGACTAGATTAGTCCTGCATGGAAGATTAGTAAATCCGGGGGTTAAACTTTTAAACAACTCATCTAAAGTAGACTTGTATAACCTATAACATAAAAAATGTCATCTTGATATCTAAAATACAATTTAATATGTGTGTAAAACTCTCTTTGAAAAATGGCCTCCAATTTGGTTAACACTAAATTAGCATAAAGTGGTGCAATAGCTGTCCCCATCACCACATCAGATTTCTGTCTAAAAAATTCCCCTTCAGAAAACATAAAGGTGTACTTTAACACAATGTCCTTAAATATTTTGATGTTAGTTAGATCATTATTGTCTAACCAGGGACATCTAACAACTGCTTGTGTAAACCACTACATCCCTTCTTCATGCAGAATGACAGTGTATAGACTCTTAATGTCCTTAGTAACAAAATAACAATCTTCAATCTTCAATTTCTCTAATAATTTGTAAAAAGTGCCATGAGTCTTTTATGAGAAAGGGAAAAATATCCAACGCTGCCTTAAGCTTCTTGCATAGAAAAAATGCTATAGGCTCCATAATAGACCCCCTTGCAGACACTATCAGCCTGAATGGGGGATCTCGCAGATCAGTGTGAATTTTAGGTATGCCAAAAATAGCTGCAACTCTGTGAGAAACAACATTCAATAATTGAAAAGTGTCCTAATTAATTTGGTTTTGTAGTAACAAGTCTTCCAAAAAGTACTTAATTTTAGCATATACAATGCTGATTTCATTTAAAGAAATCCTCTCATAGGTGGAAGAATCATTCAGTAGATCAATCTTAGTGGAGTAATCTGTGGTATTCATAATGACTAGCCCTCCACCTTTATCTGGTTTCATGAATCTTAACAATTTGTCGTGTGAAAGCCTATGTAGTTCAATTATTTCTTCTTTAGTCAAATTGTTGTACTTATTTTGAGGTGTATCACTATACAGCTGTCTGAAGTATTTCTCTACATTTTGTTCAAAACGCTGTGGTGCTGGTAGAACTACAGGATTAAAATACTAGTTCTATTAATTTTATTCATAGACTGAACATGCCTGTCATTAAATAAGAGAAATAAGTTCAACTTCCTAACAAAAAGTTTTAAGTCTGTCAGCAGCAAAGTTATACTGGAATAACTAGGAGAATCAAATGAAAACAAACACTTTTTGCATAGAAACGTTGTCTCCAGAATGTATTGTAGGCTGAGTACTTATAAATGAATGACAAAAACTCATTTATAAAGAAGAACATACTCCAAAATAATTATTTTCATTTACAGACACTTGTTGAACTGCTTTCAGTGATGCCAAACTAAGTTCTTCATCTGGCTGATTTCTATCTCTGCAAAAAACTAAAAAAGTTGGTACGATAGTACAGTGAATGTAAAAAGCAACTTTCATGCAATCATTCCTCTACTTCAAATGAGATGCAATTGGCTAAATTAGAGGAAGTAAGCTTAATCTCTTCCCCTAATTGATTAATAGACAAATCTTTGTGTGCTGAAAATGGCACATCAAGAATGGAAGTATACAAAGGTGAAAAAATATGTTCCCTCAATAAAGCATTGTCTTCCAACACTGTATGTTTAAAAATGTCAGACTATAATACATTAATTGAGTGACTAAACTCACCAATCAACAAATTAGAGACACTACCTTGAATGGGAGCTAATTGTGGTGAATTGCTCTTCTTCGATCATCCATGGTCTTCCAACCTCATGTTATTGGCTGCCTTCAATGGCTTTGGCCCTGTTTTGTCCCTGATTGGTTGATCTGCCTATATGACGGATTGGGGATGATATTAAAAAATGTTCTGTGGTAGGATTCCCTACTTGTTCAAATCCTGTGTTAACATTATCACCCATAGATTCAAAATGATTAATCAGGTTATTGTCCATGTTTGAACCAGCTATATTAAAACGAGGTTTAGGATATACATTTCCCTGTTCAAAATCTTGCTTAATTTGATGCAGTTTCTTCAGTTTTCTGTTGAAATTTCCATTATTTAAAGCATCCATTTTAAGCATGACTTGATGAAAATCTTGTTCTTGGATTTGAAATGCCAAGTTGTTAGTAATGGAACAGTGTAAGGCTTTTACTTCTTAATCTAATCTTGATAGTAACTCATTATTGTGGTCTACAAGAATAGCTGTTATCTCTAAACCAGTTCTATCAAACAAAACTATTAGTTTATGATAAGCCATAGAAGTTTCAGCCACTCCATTTTGGAATTTCCATACACAAAGTCCTTTGGGCACTCTCTTACTTCTCAAACACTCAATTAAAATGTTGTCAAGTGACAATGTTTTATATTTATACAGCACTTTCTCAAACAATCAAAGTTGCTGTAGTACAGTTTTTTTGAAAGAACTAACATTCTGTTACCAAAAGTAGGTAATTCATGTATTCACTGGTAAAAATTACCACTGTCAACAATATGTTGATAAGATTGCTGTGGTAAACTATTGGTAACAGTACCTGAACCATGTCCAGTACCAATGCGATTCATCCCAATGTTCCTATAGTCCGTTGTTACATCTGATTAAGACAAAGGAAGATAAACACTTAATTGCTGTATGAGTAATGTCAGATTACTAGGCTACTGAGTTCTTCTAGCCATGTTGAACAGTTCTTGTGATTCCGTCGAATAAGATGGGACAACTGTGGATTACAAACCAATAACCAGAATTCTTCCAAAGATTTTCACAAAATGCAACAATGACAGTAACCATAAAACACCTCAATTCAAAGTGAAATTCAGCAAGAAAACAGTCCAAATATTAACTGCAACTGTTTGTTCATAAATACCATAAAACATTAACCAATAAATTGATCATGAAACTAAACAAAGACAACTCCAAAGGAAAATCAGGCTCAACGTCTGGTTCTAAACAAGCTAATTCAATGAAGCGCTTTTTGTCCAAACAGTAGTTGAACTTCATCAGATAAAAATACTACAAATCTAAACACTTTAAATATCCTTTGTAAAAAATCACATGACATTCATCTTATCCCACGTAAAGTGGACTGCTCTTACTCACATACATTTTAAAACCAATGATGTAAATGTAATATAAATAAAAATCATACTGTAATATAATAGCATATGGACAGCCAATTAATAAGATTTTAAGACTTCCCATCATGAATAATACACTTTACTATGAAGATCATGCTTACAATCCCCCTCATAAAAACAAAAATATCATATATTGACCAGCATTATACTATATAGGATGGATGAAATAACTAAAAGCCTCCCTATGTCAATGTGTACTATCTTATCAAACTTTTCAGTTTTAATAAGCACATAATTGAGCACATATCATTAAGTCCTGGATACATGTAGGCTTTTAAATGGGTCTGCCATATTAGTTCTAATTTTTCCAAAATCAATGTGTTTTGTCCACCTCTAGGATTTTCCATCACTTGCTCTATCACCCGAAATTTGAAATTGTGTTCAAGGTGCATAGCAATATGTTTAGCCAAAGCGTTGTCCAAATTATGTTTACTAATACTGTAGAGATGTTCATATACTCTATCTCTTAATCTATGCTCAGATTTGCCAATATAAAAAGATGGACATAAATGGCACTTGGCTACATACACCACCATTCTAGAATTACAGTAATATTTCGTCCTAGTAGTTATCTTATAATTATTGATAAGTGTATTAACACCCAATTCCATATATCTACAATAGGGGCAGCTACCACACTGCCCCATACCAGGATTCCTTACAAGGGATCTATTATTTCCTTCAAGAAGACATTTTAAATTATTGTCTTTCCTTAATATAAATTTAGGAACTATGCCTAACCTAGTTCTTAATTCCATGTCCTCAGTGAGGATGTTCCAATTCTTATAAACTATATCCCTAATATATTTGAAATCCACAATCAAAACTTCAAAATGGCAGCATTTCGAAGTTTGTATAGTGGGGGGCTGCACCCCCGCTAAATATATATTCCAACTCCGAGATAGCACTACAGTGAGGATAGGGCAAATATTCCAATCCTCACTGTACTGCGATCCCACAATGCAATCTTTGAAATGCTGCCATTTTGAAGTTTTGATTACGTTATCTTTTGATAACGTAAAAGGAACCCGTCCCCCTCACCAGGCTGAAGAAGGAGAAGGTCATGGTCAGCTGCCTGCCAGGTGCCAGGATCCATCAAATCCTGCGTGCACTCAAGTGTCTCAACAACAAGTGCCATTATAACTCTGTCATAGTGCATGCTGGAGGTGAATGACTTCAGATGTACCTCATTGGACTATCTGAAGAGAGACATGACTGAACTCTCAGTTCATGTATCCCAGGCAGGTATGTCCCTAGCCCTAGGCAGCATTCTACCTTCACCCAGGATGATGCCTCAATATAAATAAAAACTAAATGAGTTCAACAATTGGCTTAGCTTCTGGTGTCAATCAAGGGGGAGCCAATATCTGTCAGCCTGGGAAGATATGGTCGACAGACAGTGCTGCTTTGCCAGAGATGGTCTTCACCTGTTGCCTCTTGGCTTTTGGTTTCTGGCAAAGGTACTTGCCTCCCACATAGTGCCTCTTTTAGGCAATGTCATAATAACAAAATTCCCAATGTAAAAAAATCCACTAGAGACAAACTTAAAGTTATGCTGCTTAATGCTAGGAGTCTAAGTTGGAAACTGCACTCACTGGCAGCACTCCTTACATTGAAAGATGCTGATGTCTGTGCAGTGACAGAGACATGGTTCAAGGCCACAGAGAGCACTCTGGCCATGCAAGGCTACAATGCCTTCCATATGTTTAGACCTCAAAACAAGCATGAAAGAACCAAAGGCAGAGGTGTATCCATCTTCATTAAAGACAGATACATCCCAAGACTGGTCAAAAAGTATGACTCCCTAGAGCTATTCCAAGTCCAACTGCAGGTAAACCCCCCCTTTCATATCATTGTTAGCTATCATTACCCCATCAGGAACCATGATAACCACTCTGTCTACCTGGCCCTACTTGAATTACTCACTATACAGTCAAACACCTCGGTCATGGATGATTTCAACCATCCTTCCATCAACTGGGAGTCGTATATGAGCACAAACTCACTCACCCTATGGTTCCTGGACTTTGTTAATACAAATGCTCTGGAACAGATTGTCTGCATCCCTGCAAGGGTCTCAAATGTCCTGGACTCAGTACTCACCAACATTGGGTACCCCCTGTGTGTTGCCCTCTAAGGTAAGGTCTAATCATAAATCAGTCTTGTTTGAAGTAATGATTGTACCTGACCCCCCCCCCCAGAGCAAAAACAATGAAAACTTTGTCCAAAGCAAACTATAGCCTCCTAAGCAATGGTATACATCGTTTCAAGCCCCTGCTACCACCATCAACAATGACTCCTATACAGAGGTGTACACAAATGCCCTGTATAAACACCTATACAAATGTATAGACTCAGCTGTACCTGAACGGATCAAAACAAGGTCCTCACAAAAAAAAAAAACAAGCCACCCTGCTGGACATCAAGCATAAATAGGTTATACAACAAGAAGAAGCTGATGTCTAGGAACAAAAGGGAACTGACTCAGCAGAAGAAGGACACCCTCCACAGCTTAAACAAGTAAATTAGATATCTTGTAAAGTCCTCTAAAGCCAATTATGAAACTAAACTAGCATCCCTAGCTAAGGATAATTGCAAGAAATTGTTCAGCTACAGCAGAAATCTGAAAAGGAAGGCCAAGCTTTGTGCCAAATAAGTAGTGGGATGGTACCACTCATACTGACCCTGAGGACATTGTTAAACTGCTAGCAGACAGATTTGGTGCAAACTTCACCCCCCTGTCCCTACCAGACATATCCCAAAGCATACCTGTCGCCTGTCCTCTACCTAGGATCTCCAAAGAGCAGGTCATAACCATACTCTCTATGGCTAAAACATAGCTGCCTATTAATGGTCTAAAACAGGAACTAGCAGAACCACTTGACAATCTGTTCAACCACAGTTTAAGTACTGGCTTTGTCCCAGCAGTGTGGAAAACAGCAACACTAATTCCCTTGCACAAAGATGGTCCATCAATAAACTATGGGAACTATATACCCATAAGCCTAATGAGCCTTATCTGCAAGGTCATGGAGAGAATAATCATGGACTTTTCAACAAAGACATAGGTGACCTTCAAACTCTTGAGCCGACCCACTTTGGCTTTGTTAAGGGTAAATCATGCTTATTAAACCTGGTGGATTTCTTCGAGAATGTCACCAAAGCACTGGATAAAGGCTAAACAGTACATACAGCCTATCTTGACTTAGCCAAGGCTTTGAAAAAATTCCTACTCAGGCATCATTAAGAAACTCACCCAGGTGGGAATTAACTCATATATCATTAGATGGATGGACAACTGACTCACCAACAGAATGCATACAGTCAAAGTTGGGGATTCCACCTCTACCAGCAGACCAGTTACCAGTGGTGTATCACACGGATCTGTACTGGGCCCCCTACTGTTTGGAATATATTTTTCAGAAGTCTAGGTGAAAATAGGTGGTCTGTGGCTTACCAAGTTCACTGATGACTGCAAACTGTGTGCAATCATTGAGTTCCCCAATGATGTTACTACAGAAAGGGCTTACACAGCCAAATGACCAGTGCCAAAGCCACAGACTTAAACTAAACACAAAAATATACATTATCATCCCTTTCAGCAATGGGGAAGTCCCCACAAATTACAATATTAACAGTACCCCATTAGCTCAAACCCTGTGATGAGAGATTTGGGAATACAGGTTGACAGCAACATTAACTTCAATCACCATGTGTCCACAGTGGTAAGGAAGATCTTCTATGTTGCACATCTCATAAGTAAGGGCATCGCATACAGAGCTAAGGATGTTATAACTTCCCTGTACTCATCCTTTATCAGACCACTAACAGAGTACAATGCTCCCTTCTGTATGTACCTGACAAGACACCTGCAGCAGGTGGAGAGACCTCAGAGGTTTCTCACCAAGAAAATTCAGGGTCTTCAACACATGACCTACATGGACAGACTGAAAGCTCTGTCACTGTACTTTGTATCTTATAGGCTGCTGACAGGTGACTTGTTCCTGGTTTACAGAGCAGGTTTGGGCCCTGCCCTAATGGCAGTGCTGCACATCTGCAAATCAAATGGGACAAGATTCACTCACTCTAAGATCTTAACCTAGTTTGCAACATTAAGAAGATGTGCTGAAGAGACTGATATGTCTCCCAGAGATTGCCATTCCTCTGTAACAAACTCCCAGTTCACATAAAACACAGCCTCTCAATGACCCTATTTAACCGTAACTTAGACAACTGGATAGGAGACCATATATTTACTCCAGGGGTGTCACCTATGTCCTTGGATAAGGGCAGTCGGTGCTGATCATAGACTTGTGCTCTAAATATAGACTGTACAACTTGGTCAATAAGGGTATAACATGTCTAGGCTTATAAAGGTCCTAGGGCCAATAACCTAGTAAACTCCTATGGACCTACAAACCTATTATATATAACAGGCTTAACTGACTAGCTCTAAAATATTCCTTCAAGTCAAATAATCCTAAACCACTTTGTCCTATTGGAAGCATCAAATTATCTCTCTCTTGACTCTTGCCCTCTTCCTCTCCCAGATAAAAGCCTTCAACTGTATATTAATTACTATCTACAACTTCTCTGGTCGATAAAAAATATGCTTGACTTGTGTATAAAACTATAGAGACTAAAACATTTTTACTGATTTATTCTGCTATTCACATCCATAGACAAGAGCTTCCAGTTTCTCAGTTTTTGTATTATTTTTGTTTAGTCTCTTCCCACATATGTTTAGTTGTTATAACAGAATCCTTTTGAACCCATACTTCCAAATACATCATTTTATCACGTACCCATAAATATGGGTAGTGCTGAACCAATTCATGTGTGGGTACATAATTTACAGCTATAGCCTTTGTATTATAATCTTTATTAATTTTACACTCCCCCCAAAAAAGTGGAAGTGTCTCAGAATATTCCCCAACACTGCGATGCCCTTTATGGTTTTTCAGGTACAAAATAACATTTTCTGCAAATAAAGCCAACTTTTCTTGATTACCACACCGATTATATCCTTGAATTTCTGAGTTCCTTATTTTCTTTGCCAATGGTTCTAAATATAATGCGAATACTGAAGGGGAAAGAGGGTAAACCTGCCTGGTTCTTTTATTCATGCACAACTTATCAGAGAGGAACCTGTCCACTTTGATTTTTGCCAATGATTCCTCATATATCCTTCTAATTAACCGTATTATTGTATCAGGGAATGCAAATGCTTCCATTGCCTTACTCATGTAATCCCAACTTACTCTGCTGAAAGTTTTCTCTGCATCAAGACTCACCAACAATAACCACATTTTCTTAAATTCTGCTTCCATCTGGATCATTTTTCTATTAAAGCTGTCAAATGTTTGCCTTCCCTCCACAAAACCACATTGTTCTATACCTATCAATTTTGGCAAAACCTTTGTCATTCTTTTAGGCATTATAGATATAAAAAAACTTCATAATCATGGTTTAAAATAAAAATGGGTCCACATGAAGCAAGATATGATGGGTCTTTACTGTCTTTAGCTGTTACAACCACCACAGCTTTTTTTCCAGGCTATTTGTGCTTCTCCTCCTTTTAAAATACTGTTAAACAAAACCTTTCAGATCTTTATCACTTTCTTTCCTTCTAGCTTTCAGACTTCTACTAGAATACTATCTACTCCTGGAGACTTTCCTGCAGATTGGTTATACATCACTGTTTTTATCTCATCTCTTCCTGTCTTAACTGTTAATTGTTGAGCCTCATCCACCTCTAACCCTGGCATATATAAGTCTTCCATTCATATTTATATTTGTTCTTTTTCTTCATTTTCCCCATTTCTCTAATACAAATTTTCATAAAATTTCGGAACTCTCTCCAACACCTCTACAGGATCTCTAATTATTTTTCTTGTTATGTTTCCCTAACTTTGGCAATAACCCTTTCTACTTTCTGTTGCCTAATTTATTGTTCTAAATGTATTTATGTTCTGGAGTTATTTTCAAAAAAAGAGTTGCTTAACAATAATTTTTCTAAACACATGCATATTATTTATCTACACCCTTATTTTCTCTTTAACACTCTGCAGTTGCTCATCTGCTTGTTCTGCGAGAGTCCTCTTACTCTGCAAACCATTGTCAGTCCCTGTAAATAATTCTTGTTACTTCTTAACCATGTATTTTTTTCTTTTATTTCTAAACTATGTTTAAATTCCACTTTCATTTTATCCCATTCACTAGCTATAACTACTAGAGTACTTTCTGTCTTCCAGAATAACTCCCAAACAGTTCCATGACCCATGCCTTAAATTCCTCTCTTTTTGACAGATAGGTGGGGAAGTGCTAGGGTCTCATCTTTAATTAATTACCCTGAATTTTATCTTAGTTATTATTGGCACATGATCTGAAACAATTACTCTATGTGTGGCAAAGCTCTCAATTAAATGCACATGTTCCTGTGAAAAATAATGTCTGCATAGACTAGCCCCAGAATAATATATAAATTCTCTCTGAGTTCCTACTACTGAATTCATGCCCTCTCAACTGTACAGATTTTCGCAGTATGTCTACATTTTTGGCTCATATTTTTGGCCTGTTCCTCATAAAATTTGTGGTTTTCTGGGAAACCACTATGATGATTTGAGGATTGAAGTCACAAAATAATGACATACATTTGAGTTTCTGACTTCAAATCCTTCAGAAAATGTCTGTCAAAACAAACCTGTTACTCTAGCAACTTTCTAATTTATAAGAGCAATATTTAAAATATGTCTCTATTTTTGGGCCTTTGTTCCCCCATTTTGTTGGGCTTTGTCCAGATTTCTTGCACTAAGAGGCTGAGAGGTATGCCTGCACAATGTCAACAAATAGATATGCAAGTACTCTCAGAGCTTAAATATGTCTCAGAAATATTAGCCACAAAGATAAGTTTAAATATGTTTAATAATAAATAATAAAAGAATAAGAAAATACTCAATAAATCATCGCAGTGAATTCAGAGTTCAAAATCACAGGAAATATTTAAAACAACATTGTAGGACAGGTTCAAATAAATACAGAAAATATCTAAACTAATCCTTATTATATTCCTTACTGAATCTAAAGAAATTACTGTACCCTAGTTAACTTACAACAAGGCAAGTGCAGATGTTGTAATTGGGTGTTTCCAGGTCAAAGACAAAACAAAATGCACTCTCTCTCTCTCTCTCTCTCTCTCAGAGAGTTCTTAAATTAATATTGCATTTATTGCTGTTGGGATACTTGGAGGATGACATCAGTTTTGTCATATGACTACCCCAGGTGAAAACCCTCATTGCTAGAAACTGCCAGGAGTTAGCATCTCCCTGTGAAAAATACATATCTCTCAGATCTTTGCAGCTGCTGGAAGACACAAAACAATAAAACACTCACAAAACAATGCAGAAGGCTCACCAGTTTTAGACATCCTGTTTCCTTGCTGCATTAAAAATATCACTTTTATTACGTGGTTATAAAACAATTGAATTTCAACTATTTTCCTGAAGTTTTGCAAGTTAACCTTCTATGTTCCAGTTTCCACTGTTAAAATGTATAGATTTACACAGCTGCAATAGTGTATATACATTTCTGTTATCTTCCAGTAGGGTACACTGTGGATGCATCTTTAAGCTCAGTACTGTACAAACCCTTTTCACACACACTTTTGTACCAGCAGTTTGATATACACATAACACAGAGTACTAATACATTTGTAATACAAGCATATGAATCATGTTGACATTCACAACTGACATATAATCATCTACAAAATTCCAGATAGCTGGGCTGGCAGTATCATATTTTGTTACATTTATATATAAATCATATTAATATTCACAAATTACATATAATTATTTACAAAATTCCAGATAGCTGGGCTGACAGTATTTCCTTTTGTGATATCCCCTCCCACCAAAAACTCAAGCTAGTTCTTCAAGTGACCCTTGAGAAATGTTGCTTGAGAAGGTTGCCTATCTGGGAACACACTACTCCATACCTTCTCTTGAGATTCCAACTACCTTGGCATTGCTGACTCCCAGTACAGTGCTGCACTGCCCTATCATATGCCTGCAATCCTAGGCTCTACCATAGTAATTTGGGACTTTGCTGGCTGGCTCCCCGTAACCATGGATCCCACTAAGACTCCTCCTGACTTGTACTGCAAATGCTTAGCATCAGGGCCTCCATATCACGGTAAGGTTTCATCATGTTAACATGGTACAGTTTGTGCCCCTCCCTCCTGCCTAACAGTTCTACCATGTAGTTAATATCACTGACCTTCCTTACCACTTTGTAGGGTTCCTCCTAAGATGCCTGCAGCTTATTGTGTCTGACAGGAATGAGAACCATAGCCTGCTGCCCTACAGTGTACTCTCTAGCTTGTGCATTCCTGTCATACCACAACTTTTTCTGTTGTTGGGCTTCTGCCAGGTTCTCCTGGGCCAAGCTCATGTATTCCCTGAGCTTTGTACTGAGGTTTAGGTCATATGCCACAACAGACTCCTTGTGGGATTTACACTCACCCTCCCACTCATCTCAAATCATATCTAGAGGTCCCTGACTCTATGCCCATACAGCAACTCAAAGGGTGAAAAACCTGTGGATTACTGGGGCACCTCCCTGTAAGCATAACAGATGGGGCAAATATTTGTCCCACTCCCTCTTAAACTGGTCTGAAAATGCCTGTAGCATGTTTTTTAGTGTAGAGTTTAACCTCAACCAGACCATTAGTCAGGGGATGGTAGGGGTGGTCTTTAGATACTTCACCCCACAGTGCTCCCACAGACAAGCCAGCAGGTCTGACATGAAACTGGCACCTCTGTCAGTCAGTATTTCTTCTGTGAAACCTACCCTGCTGAAAATCTCTAACAAAGCATTTGCCATCTTTTCTGCCTCAACGGAGGACAATCCCACTGCTTCAGGGTATCTGGCTACTACTACTAGGATATCCTTTTTTCTTGTGGAACTTGGGGTACTCAGAGGCCTCACAATATCCATAGCTACCCTCTGAAATGGCACCTCAATCACAGGCAAATGCATCAAGAGCTTTGACCTTGTCCCCTGCATTGCCTACTTTTTCACACTGATCACAGGTCCTGCAGTACCCAGTTACATCTCTGGAAATCCCAGGCCAGTAAATATTCTGCATAATATGTCTATTTGTATGCTTTATGCCCATATGACCTGCAAAGGGAATATCATGGGCTATGGTTAGAAGTGCCAGATGGTAGGCTCTGGGCACTACCAACTGCTCTATTCTCTCATCCCCTAGCCCTCCCTCAGGGATCCACTCTCTATATACAGTTAACCCTGTCCCAGTATACAGATTGCCCCTTCCTTTGAGAATCAGGTGCCTCACTAGCTACCTCCCTCAGGCCTTGTAATGTAGGGTCTGAGAGCTGAGTCTGTCTCAACTCTCTCTCTCTTTGTAACCCTTCCCAGCTCCCTTCCACAGGAAGTCTGGTATTCTCTGACAGCAGTGCCTCACTGTCAGTCTGGGTACTACTACTCACCTCTGCTCTTGCAATCACTCTATCCAAGGGAACATCAGTACCCACAAGCAGCTGTGGCTCAACTTCAGTCTCACTGCTACTGGGTAGCTTCCTTCATGAAGTAACCACAACACCAGTCTTGGCTTCAAGTCTGCAGTCAATCTGGGTCTCCCTCAGGCTACCAGACCCACATGCTTGTCTCCAAGCCTGACTGCATGTCACTGCATGCACACAAGGTACTACACTATCAAAATCATTCTCTATCAGGGCATCTGCAGGGATATCCTCAAGCACATCTACTTGCTGGCTTCCTTTTCCACCCTCCCAGTTAAGGTGAACCCTAGCCAAAGGTATTTGGAATGGGTCTATATTAGATCAGCGAACGCTGATTGATCGACCTTATTTTAGCAAAAGTGAAAAATATCGAAGCAGCAGAAACCCAAATTTTTTCCTAGGGAAAGAATTTGGTTGTCCGTTTCTGTTGCTTCGGTATTTTCAGTGCTGTGGTGGAAAGTTACGGGTCGGATTCAGGTAAGTGTGCGATTCTGTGGATGTGAGTGTTAGGGTGGTTTAGGTGAGTTAGGGTTAGGTCTCAGGTTAGGTATGTGTGCGATTGTGTGGACATGAGGGTTAGGGCGGATTTAGGTGAGTTAGGGTTAGGGAGCGGGTGAGGTGAGTGTGTAATAGTGACGGACCTTAGGGTTAGGGTTTGGGTTAAGGTAAGTGGATAGTTAGTGGTGTGTGCATAGTTTAGTGTAGGGTTAGGTGTCAGATTTTAGGTGTATGTGTATGTATTTCTGTTTGTTTGGTGTGCTTGTGTTGTGTGTATGTGTTTTGGATCAGTGATTTTTTTCCCTAGGAAAAAAATCGCTGATCTGACAGTTCGAGATTGCAAGCTTTCGCTTACATAAGGTCGATCAATCAGCGTTCACTTTTTTAAGCATTCGCTGATATAATATAGACCCTTTGGAATGGGGTCCCTCCTAAAGCTGAAACTGGAGTAGACTGCCCAAGCAGTAGTGCTCCTCTTTAACCATTGCATGCTTCACAATGGTTGGGTCAGAGGCTGTGTCTCTCTTAGCGGTGGCCTGATTCCCATTTACTAATATAGGATATATCCTCTTGTGGTAGTTTGCTACCATTATGGTCTCCAGACAACTTACTGCTGGCATTCTGTCATTCTCACTCACTGGCTCTCCCATCTTTTGTTGCTCCGTTACCTCTGTGGACATCTGTATGCTACATTGCTTCACGGTTTGAATTTAAAACATTTAGCCCTTGGCTCTGAACATGTACCTGGACTAGTGGCTTCCCCTGCTACTGGTGGACTCTATTGGGGCAGTCTAGACTGCCGTCCATGGGTTTGCTTAGACCCATGAGCATTACTGGGTATCCCTTCCCTGTGCATTGATGCCCTGCTTGCTAGGTATAGGTCTCCCTTCTTCCCCAACTCATCTGCAGTATTGCATCGCCTCTCTACTAACCAGATTCTCATGTCCTCAGGCAAAGTGCTAAGGGCTTGTTCAGTCACCAAAATCTGCAAGTCCTTCAAAAGTGATGACTTGACACATACTCACCCATCTAAGAAAATAAGTGCTTAACTCAGCAATATATTCACACACACTTTCATGTTCTTATAAGCTTCAGGTGTTAACTTAAGACATTCTAAAAGACAATTTTTAACAGTATTATAATTTAAGCAATCAGTATCAGACAATTTAGAAACAGCAGTTACAGTTACCATGGAGTAAGGGGGTCAGGAACCATATCCAGAACTCTTGGTCAACATTATATTGTTTACATACCCTTTCAAACATATGAATGAAACTATCAAAATTATTCCCCTCTGTAAATTGTGGAAGAAATGTACTGCCCTTTGCTGCTTTTGGGGGTTTGGTTACTCCCCTCTGCATTATCTCGATGACCCTGGTGAAGAGTCAGCATCTCCTTCTCATGTTGCCTTTGCCTTTCATTCGCCTCAGCTTCCAGGCATTGCAGCTTCTCATTTTCCTCAGCCTCCAGACATCTCAGTCTCTCTGCTGCTTCTATTTCCAAATGTTTGGCCTCCAGTTCAAGTCTCTTTAACTCCAGACTGATTTCTAAGTCCTCTGTGGAAAGGTTGAACTGTCCACTTTCTAAGAGTTGTACCTCCCCAAGGCCAGTCTGATTGCTCTCCTAGTTGCTAGTCTGTGATGCAGCTGTGCTCAAGGCTGCAATCATGTTTGCTTTAGTGAGGTTGGCATACACCAGTCCTTTAGTCTGGAACATCTCAGCCAACTGGTTCCTTATCAGCTTGTCATACTCCTCTGCTGACATCCTTGCCTGCTCTTCCTGACTAACTAAGTTAAAAAAAACAAAAAAAAAAAACAATTGTGATATGAAACTCTGAATGTTCACTGTGTGGCTGATTGAAAGTACAAACACCTTCAATGACCACTGCTCACAGGCTACAGGAATTTAATATCCACACCATTGAATCCTAATATGTGGATATCCCACCACTGCCACCAATTAATATGTGATGCCCCAGCACTGGCCCAATAATGAAGGAGCCTCAATCCTTACCACTGGCAACAGTGGGGATGTACACACTGGGAGGATGACAAGTACACACACAGTAAATTGCAATTTCCCTTAAGAGCACACAGAGACCACAGTCAGTCTGAAGCTGGTTTCTCTCACTTTCTCCAGATCCCCAATAAGACTCCCACTGGCACAGCTATAGAGTTGAGAGCTCAGCTGACTGGACAGTCCAAAACTTCCAGCACCCTCTCTGTCCAACTAGTGTTTTGTGTCCCTGCCCAAGTAGGTGACACACACATACTTTGAGGTTTGATTTATACATACATACACCTGGGAAAGGCTGGCACAGGTTTACTAGCTATGCCTGCTTCTGTCCAGACTATAAAGTAGTTTTCACCACCACCAGCTACTACTTATCAGCTACTTTAAGGCCCTTAGCAAAGGGTGGCCAATCCTACTGTGTAATGTTACTATTAATCCAAATGGTAGTTTGACCAAGAACAAAGCTATTAGGATTGGCCTGCACAATGTCACCAAATAGATATGCAGTACTATCAGAGCTTAAATATGTCTCACAAATATCAGCCACAAAGACAGGTTTAATATATTTAATAATAAATAATAAAAGTACAAGAAATTACTCAATTTAAGAATCAGTTACTTCAGAGATCAAAATCACAAGAAATAGTTAAAATAACATTGTAGGAGAGTCTCAAATAAATACAGAAAACATCTAAACTAATCCTTAGTATATTCCTTACTGAATCTAAAAGAAATTACTGTATCCTAGTTAACTGACTTGTAGCAAAGCAAGTGCAGATGTTGTGAGTGGATGTTTCGAGGTGAAAGACAAAATACAAAGTGCACTGTCTCTCCCTCTCTTAGAGAGTTCTTAAATTAATATCTCAAATATTGTTGTTGGGATACTTGCAGGATTACATCACTTTTGTCATCTGATTATCCCATGTGAAACCCCCCATTGCTAGAAACTGCCAGCATTTAGCATCTCCCTGTGAAAATTACATATCTCTCAAATCTTTGCAGTTGCTGGAAGACATAAAACAATAAAACACTTACAAAACAATGCAGAAGGCTCCCTAGTTTTATACATTCTGTCTACTTGCTGCATTGAAACCATCTATTTTATTACACGGTTATTTAACAATTCAATTTCAACTATTTTGCTGAAGTTTTGCAAATTAACCTTCTATGTTCCAGTTTCCACTGTTAAAAACATATACATTTACACAGCTACAATAGTGTATATACATTTCTGTTATTTATTTATTTCCAGTTTGATTACCTGGGAGGTCCACTGGGCTCAGGGATCCTGTTTTCAGTGGAGGCCCGGGGAGAAAAGCTCCATATTACATACTAGTAAACAAAAGTAAAATTATACATAGTAATGTGGTAAAGTACAGTTGCAAAATAGAAGAAATTTCTTAACATATTTACATAGTTGATTGGAGAACCAATTGTACAACATTTAAGTTGGTAGAGGCAAAAAGATAATGTTTACATAGTTATAAGAGTTCACAATTGTAGATAAACTGTAAATAGTTGTAAATTAATATTTGAAGGTTTGCAGTAAATATAAGTTTAGAAGAACTGGGAGAAATAAAGGAGGAAAGTACACTATTAGTTGAGCACACATTAGAGTTTTTGGAGTATTCAGAGAGAGGTAGTTAAACAGTAGTAAAAGTGGAGTTCAAACATGGCAGATGTGGTTGTCGTAGTTAAACAGCATCAGTTATTATATGTAGTTAGTAAAGAATATGCATCTTTAAGCTCAGTACTGTACAAACCCTTTTCACACACACTTCTGTACCAGCAGTGTGATATACACATAACATAAAGGTATAATACATTTGTAACAGAAGCATATGCATCCTGTTGACATTCACAACTGACACATAATGTTTGTTTGTTTCTTTTGGCTTTTCCCGGGTAGGGGTCGCCACAGTGGAACTTTGGTCCGCTAATGATTGGCAGTAGATTTGCTGGCTTGCCAGGCCTAACGCACAACCTTCAACGAAGGAATGCCCACTCACGCATGTCGCCACACAGAAGATGCTCTAACTGAGAATTGAACGGGCAACGTCTAACTGTGAGGTGACAACGCTACCGCAGCACCACCACCGCAGCACAACTGACACATTATCATCTACAAAATTCCACATAATCATCTACAAAATTCCACATAGCTGAGCTGGCAGTATCTCCTTTTGTTACTGTATGTTTATATATAAATCATATTAATATTCACAAATGACATATAATTATTTACAAAATTCCAGATAGCTGGGCTGACAGTATTTCCTTTTGTGACACGTGGTATGGATGAACTACCACAGCAGGGCTGACCACCTGGCAGTGTAAACCTTGACTCTAGATGATTGTCACCATTGAAGTGACACCCTTACCCCATGTGCAAAAAGGGGTTGAGGATGGATTATTGCTTTAGTGTTTCATATGAGCTGTGAGCACATTTGACTTATGTTTTCCTCTAAATTACTAAAATACATGTCTTGTACCAAAGCTAGAGCCTGAACTGCTTTTATGCTGAACAGGAGGATTCTTTCCAGTCATTGTTTTCTCTTCACTTTTTCTAATTGATTTTCTTTTAGACTCTTCTTTGCTGGACTCCAGAGAGTGTACTTACTAGCCATTACATAGAATTACTAAAAGTGACAAAAGTTCCTGACCCTTGTTTTTCTGTTTCTTTTTTTTTCACACTGGGAGAGCAGAAGTTAAACTGTTGAGCAGTGTTCAGCCATCTTGAAAATGTCCCATTGTCTTCAGTTTTGATAACAAATGTAGCAATTTAACTCTCACCCCTCTAGTGTGATTTAAACCAATACCTTCAGTACTGAAGAATACAAATATAACATTTTAGCCATCATCCCTAAAGGTGTGAGTGTATTTTGTCATATTATAGAAAGGAATTATGTTCATCTTCTGTTTGCAAAGATGGACCTCAGTTTTGTTCCAGCACTTAACTGGAATGGTTTGTCTACACACAGTGTGAATGCCACTAAACCACAGGTGATTTGTGAGAATTGTGAATGCTAGTCTGACAATGAATTCATACAGTAATGCATTTATTTAGTAGATTGTTTCCCTTTCTATGATATCCCTCTCTATGAAATATATAATTTGCTTCAAAAGCAGTGAAAAGGAGCCTCATATTTTTTTGTCATAGCTCAGATGCCTAAAAGTAGTAACATTAAAAACATTGCACTCAGTGTGCAAAAACATACTGCTTCATTATCCATAATAGGGGTTGGGAGGGTGGCCTAATGGTTAAGGTGTTTGCCTTACAAACACAAGGTGCAAGGTTTAAGTCTCACAAGGGATAATTGGCTAAGCTTAAAATGGCTCGCAAGGGCAGTTAGCTTAGTACTAATCTATAAACCTAATATTACTATATTATACAAGCCACTTTAACAAATATACTTGTACAATAATAGCTTATAAATATTTATAAAACTAATTTTCTTTAGTCCAGCATATAGTGCAACACTGAAACTTTATTTAGACGAGAAGGAACACTGATTTTTTTTTATTTTGGTTTGGGCCCATCATGTGGATCCTATGAACTTTGACTTTTACTGGAAAAGTGTTATTGGAAAATCAGATCACTTAGGTTTCTATTAATGAAACCTATATTTTGACTGATAAAGAGGAAGTAATACATTAATTCAGCACTCCTATTATATAAATATGTAACTTCTCTAGATATCTGGTCAGTGTAGCTCATTAAGCCATACTATTTTTTTATTTCGGTTTGTAGATCATCTCTGTGATTTGTAATTTTGCTGAAATAGCAAGGGGCTGCTTGGATATACTTTCTTGTTAAGGACACCACAGCAGATACATCATATAACATAGACACTTAATTTGTTAAAGTATGTAAATGTAATTATGTTTTTGCTAAAAATCCTGGAATTATTCAAGTTGACCATTCACTCCTTCCTGCTAGTTTTTTCTTGTCCAATTTTCCCCTTTTGTCACACTTTGTTTTTTTGGGCCTTGATGCCTGACAGCCATCAGCCCCCATGATCTATATGGCCCACTCTTAGCTTGATGGGTGAAAACCGTTTTCAACCCATTCACTCCTGCATAGTGAGAGATGCTCAAAAGGCAATCACTAAAGCACCAGTCCGGGCTTCTTTGTTATGGAGTATCCAGAGTTCCCTACACTACACATTCCAATAGCATCCAGGGGGGGGGGGCATGAAATAGATTTACTGTAAAATTTTCCATGCATCCAGGTGTGACTCATCCAATGCCTTCTTTCTCTTGCAGACAGTAAGCCTTCAGGACCTAGGTCTCCATTGATGATTTCACAATGGAAGTTAGGCTGGTCAAATGCCCTTCCCTAGCCTCTCACTTCAGAATGGTTGGGCTGACACAGGTCACTCACTCCCTACCTCTGCCTAGCTGCTCCAGCACCTGAACCACTAACTGGACTTTGGTTATCTCAGCCACAGTCAGACACCCATGAGTGTACAACATGGACTGGGAGTAATCTGCCACTTTTCAACTTCTGACACACACCATTTATCACAGTCCTTTTTTTATACTTCACCTAACCACTGCTTCTTTTGTCTTACCTGATGACTCCCTTACTTTTTTGCTTGTTTGCTATCTTTATTTTCTGAATCCTTGTCTTGCCACCCTTCTTGTGCTTTCCTATCAACCTGCTTCCCACCAGCATAGTTTAGGGATTGATGTATTCTTCATAGTTTAGGGATTGATGTATTCTTCATAGTTTAGGGATTGATGTATTCTTCATAGTTTAGGGATTGATGTATTCTTCATTTCAGCAAGCCTATCACACCCAAAGAAGGTGAGGTCCATCAGTGGCATAGGTGTTCTTTGTTTGCTATGCCTCATCTTAGTCACTACTAGTCCAAACTCTTGCTCATCTGTTCACTTACTGAGACAGACATTCTAGTACTGAATCCTATCTGTTCTTCCAGTGCTAACACTTGGCCATTCCTCCTATGCATGCCCTCAATATTCAAACATTAAAAATCATAGCACAGGTCTTTAAAATCATAGCAGAGAGTCAGAACATTTTTTTTAACAATAGTAGGTCTTTATATATTAGACTTTAAATAGTTAGTGTTAGGGATTATTTTACAAGCTTAGTTTATATAATACACTATGTATCCATAAACAAGTCTGACTTCATGAGTGACTTGAGTAAATCTAGGATGAGCAGGGCTAAATCTGAGTGTCCCAAGTAATAGGAAAATGTTTAAATCATAGTATTGGAGAGGTATGCTCCTATGATGTTGTTTTTACACATGTGCAATATGACATAACTGTATGTCCCACTATCTTTGAAACATTTCCTAACTTCATAACATGTCTTGTCTAATCTTAGGCCTGGGACCAAGCCTACTGTCACTTGTACATCCCTTTCTGACCTGCCTACCCAAGTGACATTCTTTGAGATTGAGGTACCATTCAATAAAAGTTTTCTAAGTCTCTTTTCACCTGCCATCCTTATTGTCAAATGTCTTTGTATCTTGCCTATGTAAAATCTCTGGTTTTCAGTTAAATCAGCCTATCACTGAGTCAGTGAATAAGTCAATCAATCAATCAATCAATCAATCAATCAATCAATCAATCAATCAATCAATCTTTAATTCCATGCTTCCAGAAATAGTCATATTACAATAATAACAATAACAACAAAACAATGACAAAATAATAATAATAATAATAATAATAATAATAATAATAATAATAATAAACATATGCTGGATATGTGAACTGCTTATGTATATGTGATGCATTACTGTTACTAAAAATCTTTTGAAGGGACCCCTTAACTAAGAAAGTCTGCAGATGAGATGATATTCCCTGATAAGCCCCTCAAGGATGCCTTGAGGCACGGGAGGAAAACCACTCAAGGACTGTATTCAAAACTCCACAGATTAGATCCTGAACTGTTCCAGAATTATCAGATGACCAGACATGTCAAATGGAGCAGAATGATTAAAGAGAACCGGTAAATAATAATTCCTTCAAATTCCTTCAAACTCATTATTTAAAAAGATATTTAGGCATTTCTGATGTCATTTGACTTGCTGATGTGCAGTAAATCTATCAGTAATGGGTCAGAGGTTGCCTTGTATACCAGACACAGGTCACCTCTTATCAGTCTGTTAGATACTGAGTATAGTGACAGGGCTTTGAGATGGCCCATGTAGGAACATGTTTAGGCCTTGTATCCTTCTAGTAAGGTATCTCTGTGGACATTCTAGTTGCTGCATGTGTCTGGACAGATATATACCAAAGGGGGCATTGTATTCAATGATTGCCCTAATGATGGTTGAGTAAAGGGGAATAATGGTATCCCTAGATCTAGACACAATCCCTTTGTTTATAAGCTGTGCAATACAGAAGGATTGTCTTACAACAATAAACACATATTGTTTAAAAGTTAGGTCACTGTCCACATAAGTTCTCAAACCCCAGACAACTGGGTAAACTCTTATGAGTTTATTTCAGTTTGGTAGCTCCCTGGATAGATGACTTCTGAAAGGATACAATAATGCATTTTTTGGTATTTAGTTTCAGTCCATATTTTTGCCATCAGTTATTTATTTGGGACAAATCTTCCTGCAAGATACCGAAGTAATTTAGGGATTTAATAACTGCTCCTGGCTTGCAGTTATATGCAAAGAGGAGAAGTCCCGGCACAGAACCCTGGGGGGCTCCATTGGTGACTGGTCTCCTTGTGGAAGTAACTCCCCCCATTTTGATTATCTGCATCCTATCTGTGCACCAGCTGGCAATCCAATATGTGACATAGGGGTTTGTTACCAGTTTATTTAGCTTGTCTACTATCTCTGAGTGGGGAATTGTGCAAAAGCTTTGGCTAGGTTGAGGTATGTGGTGTGTACCATTTTTCCTTCATCCATTCGTTGATGACCTCATTAAAAAATTCAGAAGGGTGAGTAAGCATCACCTGCTCTTGAAGAACCCAAATTGAAATGGGTTCATTGTTTGGAATTTCCCTATGTCCTGATTGATTAATTCCACCATAAGTCTTTCCATGGCTTACATATAAGGCTAGTCAGACCTATGGGTCTGTAATTGCCTGGGTCTGTGGAAGGTCCTCTCTTGTGAAGGGGAATGACTGCACCTGTTCTGTATTCACTTAGTACAAAAGATGTATGAAGGCTGGGATTGAGCAGTTTTGTCAGGGGTTTGGCTAAATCATCCTTCATGCTATTTAAGATGCATCCCAGGATATTGTCAGGACCCATTGATGCAGTATTTGTAACTTTTGATAGCACTTTTAAGGCGTGGTCTTGTGTGATAGATGGAGGTGAGCAAGTTTCAGGTATATCTTGAGGGACAGACAAAGGGGAAAGAGGGGGGCAAAGTTAGAGATAATTTTATTGGCCAGTAGGTTCTCAGTACTTTCAGCCTCAGTGTAGCTAACATCACATGCAATCATCTCAGTGCATTGCTGCATTGTGTTTTTGAGATTATAAATTTAACTAAAAAATGTCTTGTGATCGTCTTTGGCTTAGGTAGCTATTTTAGCAGCATACTTGGCTTTGGTGAATTTATTAAGCTCCTGAGTTGCTTGTTTATTTCAGCGACAAGGACTCTAACATTCTATGAATTGCTCTTCTTACTTTTGGTCAAAATTATTTTCCTTTTATAATAAAGCTTGTTGATATTATAGTTTCACCATGTGGGCTTGTTTTTGGGGTTTGCCCTGCACTTGTTCCTAGGAACTTTTGGTTTCAGTTTTATTTTGAAGGAGACTGCTTTATGGGCAGAGCTAACAAATGATGAAAATATGCAAGGGATGGTGCAAGATGGTCCCATATTAGTAAGGAGAAGATCCAAGATGTTATTCCTCCCAGTGGATACTCTGACTAATTGTTCTACGGCATTTGTATTGACAAAGTCCAGGAATCTCTGTACTTGTGCACTAGTGGTGGTGCAGGTTTCCCAGTCTATAGTTGGATAGTTTAGATCAGCTAGGAAAACAGTATTGGGTTTAATATTGAATGATTCTATCTCCTGCAGAATGGTGTTGTGGCTTTATTTTGTCATAGAGGGAGTACAGTATCTTGCTAACATTTGGTACGGGACCTTTCTGATGGTTATTTGGACATGAAGAAGCTCTAATGCATCATGCTGCTTTACCAGCCTTGATGTGAATATTTTCTAAATATAGATGGATACATCTCCACCTTTTTTTCCTCTCCTGCACAGGAGCTGCTCTAAATGTGTGCAAGGCATTATGCACAGCCAGAGTGTCCTCTACTATTTTAAACCATGTCTCAGTCATTACACAGACATGAATGCATCTTTGTCGCATAATGTGTTTGTTTCTTTCTTAATTCAGCAGATAGCTTTACTGTAACCTGAGCTGTTACTAGTGCTTTAACAAAGCAAACCCCTTCTCAATAACTGATTATCGCCATAGGAAAACAAGGCTTCATCTTTTAATACTTCTTCATAACTATTAACCAAGTCACTCCACGGGGAAACAAGACTTTCATAATCTCTACATCCCACTTACCCAGGTCTGCGTCTCTCGTCAGCAAAGAGATAGTTTGATCATCATCTGACTTCTGGTGGTCACTGCATAGTCTAGTGCAATGCTGCTTTGTTTCCCCTGTAGCATTCTGAACTTTATCAGAGCTATTTTTAAACACTAATCCAGAAACACTACCGCATCTTTCCCCTCTACCGTCCTTCCAGCTGCTGAACAGACAAAGCATAGTATCCGCTTATTTTCCTATCACTGTAAGTTTGTACTACATTGTCACTTATATGTAGGTATTATTTGAAACTACTGCCATGATTAGATTTTATAGGTAGTTAACATACTCTCTAATCCCCGTTCCTAGCATTGGGCTATTACTAGATTTCCCCATGTGTCCTTCTGTACACTAAAAAAACTGTTTTCAAAATGTTTAAAGTGTCTGTGCTGTATTCGCTGTAACAATTGTATTTTAGAATAATATTGCCTTTAGAGTCTATCAAACGCTACAATAAGACAATTGTTTAGGTACAAACTGCACAGAGCTTGCTGGATTTTTCTATTGTAGCATATTTTACTCATGTCACACATGCTGGTTATTTTATTACTTCCTTTTATAGCTTGTACTTTTAGATCAAAACATAGCAAGTATTGAATGTAGTGTGCAGATTGCAAACTTTGTTAGAAGGTAAAATCTTTAAAGATTGAACAGTGTTTTAAATATTTTGCTGTTTTTCCAAAACTCTGGCTTTCTTATGTTGTCACTATGACCTATACCCTTATGTTGCTGTAGCAGGACAGGTAGTGCTCACTAATTATTTTAGGTGAGAATTCTACCTACCACACACTATATAACTTTATACAATGCTCTGAAAGATTGCAGCCGACACAGAAAAATGAAAAATTTAACTAGATTTGAAAATGCAAAACATAGGATAACTCTATTATCATTTATCTTTCCCATGGATAGTTAGGTGAATTTTGAATTATTTTAGCAATTATCATTCACTCACTCATGCATGTATACTGTCACTCACACTTAAACAGAAGTAGCCATGGAAATAGCAAACCCACTTGTATACCTGTTTAATTACATTTGTGCTGTGACAGAGACCTGGTTCAAGGCAGCAGAAAGTAGCCCTGCAATACCAGGCTATAACTCATTCTGCACCATTTGGCCCCAGAACTTGGACCGAAGCTCCAAAGGTGGTGGTGTTTCCATATTCATAAAGTATGCGCACACCTCTAGACTGGTAGCCCAACATAACGCATCTGAGATACTTCAGGTGCAGCTAAGATTGGGTAAGACACTGATTCAGGTCGATAGGTCCCCAACCATGTCCCAAGACTCACACTCCACATTCCTAACCACCTTGGAGAATATTAGGGTCCAACCTAACACTCTCATACTGGGCGACTTCAACTACCCCTCCATTAACTGGGAAAACTACTCATGTACCAATACACTTGCCCAACGTTTCCTGGAATTCATTAATACCAATGCCCTGGAACAGCTCATTCTTACCCCCACTAGAGGTAGCAACATCCTGGACCTGTCATTACTAACATGGGAGAATGTTGCTCTACACCAATAGTCAACTCCTCCCTGGTTAGATCTGACCACAAACTAATCACCTTGGAAATCCCCCCCCCCCCACAAAGGTAACCACCATGAAAAACTTCTCCAAAGCTAACTTTAGGGTCCTAAAAATAGAGGTGGCTAACTTCACAGCACCCATGCAAATGGAGAATAGTTGCATGACTGCCAAATCATACACCAATGCACTGTATGAACATGTGCACGAATGCATGGCTCTCGGCATACCCAATAAAACCAAGATGCTCTCCTCCAAAAATAGGAAGCCAATCTGGTGGTCCACTGAAATAAACAAACATTACAACAGAAGGAGGAAACTGATGCAGAATAAGGTGAAGTCCCAAGACTGGACAAACTCCCTAATCAGCCTCAACAAAAAGTTGAGATTCCTCATCAAATCCTCTAAAGCTAGCAATGAAAACAGAATTGCAGCAGATAGTAAAGGCAACTACAAGGCCTTCTATAGTTATGTAAAGAATCTCCACAGCAATACCCAGATTTGCTCTGAGCTACTGCACAATGATACCTCCTATACTGAGCCAGCAGATATTGCCAATATACTGGCTGACAGATTCAGTGCCAACTTTACCCTTCTCTTCCCTCCCAAAGGATTTATCACATTAACAGTAGATTGCCAGGCACCCAGCATTACTGCTGCACAGGTTAAAACAGCATTGTCCAAAGCCAAGAATACAGCTTCTATGGGACCTGACAATATCATTGGCTGTGTTCTACAAGAACTACAGAGTGAATTGGCACCTCACATATGTGCCCTGTTCAATGACAGTTTCACCTCAGGCTTTGTCCCTGCAGAATGACGCACTGCTACAGTCATCCCTCTCCACAAAGGAGGCGTGACTACAGACCCTGGAAACTATCGCCCCATTAGCCTAACGAGTCTGATATGCAAAGCTATGGAACGCATCATCATGGAC
Organism: Protopterus annectens; assembly: GCF_019279795.1. NCBI lineage: Eukaryota > Metazoa > Chordata > Ceratodontiformes > Protopteridae > Protopterus > Protopterus annectens. The sequence goes on from NC_056727.1 coordinate 186,679,460, forward strand.
CTAGTAAACAAGGATATAGGAATCTCCAAACTCTGGATCCCACACAGTTTGGTTTTGTGAAGGGTAGATCATGCCTGCTCAACTTGGTCAACTTCTTTGAGTCAGTCACCAGAGCTGTGGATGAAGGCAAGGTGATTCACACAGCCTACCTTGATCTGGCCAAGGCCTTTGATACCATTCCCCGCCCAGGAATCATAGAAAAACTCACTAAGCTATGCATCAACCCCTATATCACTAGGTGAGTTGCAAACTGGCACACAGATAGAACCCACAGTGTGAAAGAAGCTGACTCCAAGTCAGACTGCTGACCAGTCATGAGTGGAGTCCCACAGGGTTTGGTCCTGGGTCCTCTCCTGTTTGGTATATACTTCTCTGAAGTCCAGGCCAACACGAAGGGACTCTGGCTGACAAACTTCGCAGACGATTACAAGTTGGGAGCTATTATTAACTCCCCAAGTGATGTTGACATCCTACAGAAAGGCCTCATTGAGACCGATGACTGGTATCAGAACCAAGGCTTTAAGCTCAATTCCAAAAAATGTGTCATCATCCCCTTTGGGAAAAACCCAGTTCCCATGAATTACCACATCAATGGTAGTCCACTGAACACACAAGGCATTTTAAGAGATCTGGGAACACAGGTTGACAGAAACCTCTCTTTCGACCACTACATTGCCACTGTGGTCAGAAAGTCCTTCTGTGTGGCACATCTCATTACTAAGGGTTTTGCATTCAGGAAGAAAGAGGTCATTGTCTCCCTCTACTCTTCCCTCATTAGGCCAATCATCGAGTACAATGCCCATTTGGCATGTACCTCACTAGACACCTGCAACAACTGGAGAGGCCACAAAAGTACCTCACAAAGAAGATTCTAGGCTTTAAACACTTATTTATTTATTTATTTATTTTACATTTGTTGACCGGGCTAGTCTAGCTGGATACATGTCCATTTTCAGTAGAGGCCCGGGAAGAAAAGCTCCAAGAAATCATACATAGTTAAAACAGAAGTTATTACAGATATTGTAAAACAGCAAGTATTACAAAAGCTAATTATAATAATAAAAATATATATATATATATATATATATATATATATATATATATATATATATATATATATATATTTTTTTTTTTTTTTTTTTTTTTTCATAGGTAATTGTCCTATATGGACAGACTAAAAAAACTCCAACTATTCTCTGTCTCATATTGCCTACTTAGAGGTGATCTCTGCTTGACTTACAGAGCCATGTCTGATCCAGCTCTGTTAGAAATGCTACATCTAAAGAAATCCCAATCCCTCCACACCACACACTCCAGAGACCTCATCCTCATTACCACAATCAATAAAACATGGTGGAGGGACAGGTTCATAACCCAGAGACTTCCCATGCTATAGAATAGACTTCCCATACATGTCAAACAAAGCACCTTACTGGTCCTCTTCAAGAGAAATCTTGACGAGTGGATGGGAAATAGAAAATTCATTCCGGGGATCACTCCAGTGGCTCTACTTGACAGAGGCACTGGGAACTAAGGTTGGGTGGCATGATGCTGGGGTAATCCTATAGGCTAGGCTTGTAAAGGCTCCAGGGCCATTAGCTTAGTACACACCTATGAACCTATGAACAGCCTGTGAACTGTTTATGTTCTGGCAACAGTAATCCCTCTGCACAAAGGGGGATCATAAACCGATCCTGGGAATTATAGCCCCATAAGCTTGACTAGCCTCATCTGCAAGGCAATGGAAAGAATCATTCTGGACCTTATTAACAAGGACATAGGTAATCTCCAAACTCTGGACCCATCCCAGTTCAGATTCGTTAAAGGTAGATTATGCCTGTTAAAGATGGTTGGCTTCTTCAAGAAAGTCACCAAGGCCCTGAATGAGGCAAAGACAGTGCACACCACCTATCTTGAACTAGCCAAGGCATTTGACATGATCCCCCACTCAGATATTACACGGAAACTCTCACATTTGGGAATTAGCCCCTACATTATCAGATGGGTAGCCAACTGGCTCACTGACAGGACATGTACTGTCAATGTGGGTGATCTCATCTGTAGCAAAAGACCAGTACCCAGTGGCATACCACAGGGATCAATGCTGGGCCCCTTACTGTTTGGAATTTATTTATCAGAAGTCCAGGCAGACTTGGATGGCCTGTGGCTTACTAAGTTCACTGACTATTGAAAATTGGGAGCAATCATCGAGTCCCCCAACAATGTTAATATACTGCAGACAGGGTTATCGGACAAATGATTCTTACCAAAGCCACGGATTGAAGTTAAATGCAAAAAAATGCATTATTATTCCCTTTGGGAAATTTGACATCCCTACTAATTAGGTTTACTATCAAAACCTTGAAAGGCATTCCATCGGGTAATGACTTACTCAACAAATAAACTTAAAATTACAAACATCGGAAAGGCACAGAGTTGAAACTGGTAATGTCCCCCACACCCCCTGCTAATTATATATAAAAACTCCGAGACTGCACGATAGTGAGGAAATGGTGCATTTCCCAATCCCCAATGTAGTGTGATCTCCATGCAGAACACTGACTTCACAACAGCAAATGCACACTAGTATTCAAGGTTGTGGAGTCGATCATTTTTGGTTCAGTTTTATGCACATTTGCAAACTGCAGTTCGAACATGTGCATCTTGATACCCTGCACATCATCAAAGTGAGAGTAAACTGCTAATTACATTATAGACAGCGCCCCTTAAGTATAGCCCCATTGGTGCATGATCTGGATACTTTGGTTGATTGCAATCTGAACTTTGACCAACACGTATCCATAGTAGTAAGAAAATTCTATATGGCATATCGCATAGGTAAAAGCATCACATCTAGATCTAAGGATGTTATAATTCCATTATACTCAGCCCTCATCAGACCAATAATTCAGTATGATGCTCTCTTTTGCATGTACTTCACCAGACACCTGCAACAATTGGTGAGACCACAGAGGTTTCTCACCAAGAAATTACAGGGTACACAAAACAAGTCTTACATGAAAAGACTGAAAGCCCTGTCAATGTATTCTGTCTTCAACAGTTTGCTAAGGGGTGACCAGTGCTTGGTTTATAAGGCCATCTCTGCCCCTGCCCTGATGTAAATGCTACACATTCATAAATCAAACTGCAGGAGGGTTACTCACTCTAGGCATCTTAACCTAGCCTCTGACATGAACAACTCAGGCTGGACAGATTGATACATCTCCCATAGACTGACGCTTCTCTGGAACAAGTTTCTAATTCCCGTGAAACAGAGTCCCTCCCTGACCCTCATCAAACGCAACCTAGATCAATGGATAGGTGAGTGCAAATTCACTCCTGGGGTGGTGCCCATGTCCCTCCTGGACAGAGGAATTTGGCAGTAACTACCATAGACCCTTACTCTGTGATCTTTACTCACCTAACCACTGACAACTGGGGTGACTTGGGATAAATATGGCTAGGCTTCTAAGGGATCTGGGGTCATTAGCCTAGTAAATGGTAATTACTGGTAAATGCAGTTTTGAATTTAAATTTATATGTTCCCAGATACAATTGAAGTTTTAGTGAAAGAGTCATATGATGGAGTACTTATTTCCTGTATTTCTTTATAATCTGGAGCTTAAAGATGTTTTTTGCAGGAAAATGTGAGTTGTTTTTTTAATTTCATGAGTTCTGAAGAAGTCCAAGTATTGGATATGCATGAAAGTGTTTAAATCACATTTAATAAAATGTTCATACATCATTTCAGATATACTGGAATTTTTAACTTCCTGCACCCTTTTCTTTGTGAGGCCAACAGTCTGGACCACGCTTTTTTGTGTTAGCTGTTAGCCTAGTAACCTCCTATGACCCTATAAGAGGATAATATGCTGATAACACATTCTGTTTTGTCCCCAGAACACCAGTGAACAGAACTGATCTAGTCATCAGTGTCGATATGTTGACCGCATAAGTCAGTCCAGTGTTTGTCAGGATAACTTACTACAGAAAAGACAAAACTAGGAATAGAAGGAAAATGATTACCTTCCACTAGGAAGCTCTGCCAGCTGAAAATGATCATGGCTTCCTCATGCTTATTTGTGGCTAGACCAATAGATTTCTGAGTCATCTCAGGAATCATCAGTGATGTATTCTAGAGATCACTGTCAAGCCACAAGGCTTTCAGTAATGATTTGTTACCACATCCAATGACTTGTGATCCTTTAGTAAAAGTAGAAAGGAAATCTACTGTCTATCAATATTTCTCTGCCAATGACCTTTAGAATCCAAAAAACCCCATAAAACACAAAATCAAGTCCCAAAGTCATAAACTGGACTAAACTTATAGCATTATAGGTGACCAAAACTCATTAGATGTCTGTTTGAACCGACACTGGGAATGAATATAATTCATTTGTGCTATACAGAGGACTGAAGAAGAACAATAGAGGGTGCGTGAATGCTGGTGATTATAAAACAACAGTTCACCTATTGGACTGTAAGTATTATATTCTATGTCTACAGAATGGCTTATGAACTGCAACTAAAGTCTCATATAATGTATTACTATTTATTTATTTTACATTTGTTTACCGGGAAAGTCTGACTGGACACCGGTCCTTCATCAGCAGTGGCCTGGGGAAAAATGCTCCACCTACAACATTATTCAATTATAAAAAAAATATGATTTGGTATACATAAAACAATTTGGTATACATAAACCAGTAACACTTTCGTATACACATGCTAGAACATATGTCTCACAAACATAATACACTTATATGAAGTAATTATTTTATGTATGTTCATTGCTGTCACAAATTACATTTTAGGCATGCCTGTGCAGAACTTAAAAGCAAGATTGTAAAGATAAGGATTTTAGCAAAACTGTCATGAATAAAGGTGGAATGAGGGGTAATAGGAGGTAAGAGAAGAACACAAGTTAGTCAGCTGGGGTCGGAATTATGCAAGGTCAAGAATTAGTTAGTTGGGTAGGAAATGTGCTAGGAGAGAAGGAATTAGGGAGAGAGAAAGCAGTAAGATGTGTGAAATACTACCCAGGGCTGTCAGTTACAGAGCCATCAGTTCAGTAGGTGTGATTTTTGAGCTGTTTTGAAGGAGGCAGTGGAAGCTGTGGTTGAGATATTGGAGGAAGGCTGTTCCATTGTTTAGCAATAATGTTGCAATAGAGGGATGTACCTTCAGAATTATTGGCTTCAGTCAATTCTAGTAGAAGTTTTTGATTAGATCGCAGGGCTCTTGTTTTGCTGCTTGGGTGTAGTATGTTTTGTAGAGTTGTTTTTTTTTTTTTTTTTTCAGGATAGTAAAGCAGTTTGTGGGCTAGTATAAGTTGATTATAAAGAATGAGTTGGGGAAGATCTAGCCAGTTAAGTTGTTTGAAAGGAATGCAGTGGTGTGTTCTGAATGGAGTACTGGTTGCAAATTGATCAATTTTGTTATAGCAAGCTTGCAACTTGGATAGGTCAGATTTTCTTAGATTGGTGAGGATTGAGGAGGCATACAGATGAGTAGAGATGAGATGGGTACATGCATTAGTGGCTTTAGTGCTATTTGTTAGGAAATGGTTATTTCTATATAGTATAGCTAGTTTTTTATGTACTTTCCTTATAAGTGATATATGTATGTCGTATTTCATGTTACTGTCAATTTCTACCCCTAGCACTTTGGTGTGACTAACTGGAGATATGACTGTATTGTTACTGGAGGTGATGTTAAATGTTAGGTTATGTGCTGAATACTGTGTGGGCGGAAAGATAAGAAGCTTAGTTTTGTTAGGATTTAGTATTAGTTGTGAGTCAGTAAGACATCTTTCAACAGCGGGAAAGGAGAATTGTGTTTGTTGTAGTACTTGGGAGGAGGAGGAAGCACAGATTAGTGTGGAATCATCCACATATTGGATGACTGAGGCCTGTAGTGTGGATGTATGAAAGTTACTGGTGAAAAGAGAAAACATTAGTGGTCCTAGAATGGAACCTTGTGGGACTACTAGTGAGACTGCTAGAAGAGGAGAAAATTCCAGGTGCCATCTGACTGCCTGCTGTCTGCCTGTTAAGTAACTCCTAAACCAGGAAATGGTGGAAGAGCTAAAATTTAGTTCTGAAAGAGTGTTAATGACTTTATCGTGATTAACTATATCAAAAGCCTTGAAAAGATCTAGAAAGATAGCCGAGACAAATGTTCTGCTGTTTCTATGGTTGTTTAGTGTCTGAGTGAAGGACACAAGGGTGGTAGTGGTGCTATGGGATGGTCTAAAACCATCTTGTGTTTTGGTGAGAAGATTATTAGAGTTTACGTATGTCATGATTTGTGTATGTACACACCTTTCAAGGATTTTGGAGAGGGGACAGAGTATGGGGATTGGTTGGCAGTTAGGTTCTTTAGAATTGCCCCCCTTGTGAAGTGGAGTGATGTGTGAAATTTTCCAGAGCTGAGGGAATAGGTTTTCTGATATGGAGCAATTAATGAGAATTGCAGGATATGCAATTGCCTTAGTGGCAATTTTCAAGAATTCAGCTGGTAGTCTGTCAGCAGAAAGAGTTGTGGCTTTTAATTTGCTAAGCAGTTTTTGTAACTGTGGGCATAGGCACAGGTTGAAGTGCAAAGCAATGTTCATTATTATGTTTTTTTGGTGACTTAAAATAAGTAGATTGGCTTTGAGAGTTGGCTAGAGCTAGGATGGATTCTTGGTTGAATTGACTTGCTATATTGGTTGAGCTGTCATTAGTTACAGGTGGTGGGGTGCCAAGTTTTCCTGGTTGTATTACTTTGTTTATGGCTGTCCAAAACTTTTTAGGATCATTTTGATGCCTAATTTGTATGTTGTGGTAATAGTTTGTTTTGTCCCATTTGATTATTTTTTTGCCTTATTTCTAAGATCTAGATATCTTTGTTTAGCATAAAGGGTACCTGCTTTCTACCAGTTTGACCAGACTTTGTCCCTGTTATGTAGAAGGGATCTGGTCTCTTTAGTTAACCAGGGGCCATAATTAGCTTTAATTCTGATGGTTCTTTGGGGTGCATGGTGGTTCAGTATGTCAAGGAAGGTTGAATTGAAGCATGATACAATCTCATCTAGATTTAATGTTTTCAATGGATGCCAGTTGCATCTTTTCAGAGCAGTAATAAAGTTGCTAGGGTTGAAGAATTATTTGCTACATATGTGTTGATGGGTTCCCTTCACATGGTTAACATTTCAGAATTTCGAAGACCATATGGCCGAGACCATATGATCGACATTCGAAATGTTGACCATGCGGAACCAACATCTCCGTACAGTGCGGAATGGAAAGATTTCCATCTTCCGCACTGTAGTACGATCTCAGACTTGGTATATTTAAGTTCAGGGGGGTGCAGGGGGGGCGTAACCCCCCTGCAAGCAACGTGAAGGTAAGTTTTTCTTGTTCTTGTGTTTTTTATTTTTATTCTGTGGTCGACATTTCAAATGTTGATCATATGGTCTCGGCCATATGGTCTTTAAAATTCCGAAATGTCGACCATATGAAGTAGATCCGTGTTGATATATGGTGGGTTTCACTAAACTGGTTCGATGTCTTATTTGGAAGGTTGGTAGGTGGTCACTCAGACTGTCTTTGAGACAATCTAATTGACTAATTTGATCTGGTCTATTTGTCAATTTCATTTATTTTTTATTAATTACCATTTTGATGCCTAATTTGTATGTTGTGGTAATAGTTTGTTTTGCCCCATTTGATTATTTTCTTTGCCTTATTTCTAAGATCTAGATATCTTTGTTTAGCATAAAGGGTACCTGCTTTCTAACAGTTTGACCAGATTTTGTCCCTGTTATGTAGCAGGGATCTGGTCTCTTTAGTTAACCAGGGGCCATAATTAGCTTTAATTCTGATGGTTATTTGGAGTGCATGGTGGTTCAGTATGTCAAGGAAGGTTGAATTGAAGTATGATACAACCTCGTCTAGATTTAATGCTTTCAATAGATGCCAGTTGCATCTTTTCAGAGCAGTAATAAAGTTGCTAGGGTTGAAGAATTATTTGCTACATATGTGTTGATGGGTTCCCTTCACATGGTCAACATTTCAGAATTTCGAAGACCATATGGCCGAGACCATATGATCGACATTCGAAATGGTGACATCTCCGTACAGTGCAGAATGGAAAGATTTCCATCTTCCGCACTGTAGTATGATCTCAGAGTTGGTATATTTAAGTTCAGGGGGGTGCAGGGGGGGCATAGCCCCCCTGCTAGCAGTGTGAAGGTAAGTTTTTCTTGTGTTTTTTATTTTTATTCTGTGGTCGAAATTTCGAATGTCGATCATATGGTCTCGGCCATATGGTCTTTAACATTCTGAAATGTCGACCATATGAAGTAGATTCGTGTTGATATATGGTGGGTTTCACTAGACTGTTTCGATGTCTTATTTGGAAGGTTGGTAGGTGGTCACTCAGACTGTCTTTGAGACAACCTAATTGACTAATTTGATCTGGTCTGTTTGTCAATATCCAATCCAGGATTAATTGCCTCTTTGTTGTTTTATCAACTGTAGTAGGAGATTGGATGAGTTGCATGTAACCATGGAGGTTGATGAAGTTTGTGGGGTTGTTGGAACTGCATGTTAGCCAATCAATATTGAAATCCCCTAGTATAATGGTTTCTTGAGAAAGTGAGTTAGAGGCCCAGTGGAGTAGATTTTCTAAGGTGTCTATGTTGTTACCTGGTGGAATATAGCAAACAATTAAGTTGATGTTTTTTCTAGTATTGATGGATAGTTTAGCAAGCATAATTTCTGCTGTTCCTAATGTATGTAATAGTAGGTCCTGAATTTCAATGTTTAATTGTTTTTTTAATAAAATTGCTATGCCTTCACCTTTTTTGGCTGTTCAGTCTTTTTGTAGTAAGTTATAGCCAGGGGGAATTATTTCATTGTTAGCTGTGCCAGGTTTTAGCCAAGTTTCAGTGAGGAGGACAATATCAGGTGAGCAGAGGGAAAGGTTTGCATGCAGATCAGGGATTTTGTTTGTAATGCTTCTAATGTTAATGTTTAGTAGTAGAGGGTTGGAGGCTTTTTTTAGGCAGCTGGGGAAAGGTGTGAGTGGAATTTTGTATGACTGGGTGGTTGATGGGGTAGTAAGGGCCAGGGTTTGTGTGTACATCTCTGCAGAGAGCTAGTCTAGAGGTGGTTTGTATTATGATGTTAATGAAGTTAGTAATATATATGTGGTATTTTAAGGATAGCTTGTTAGTCTAGTGTATGTGGCGATTGGGAGCTATTTAAAAGATAGAGGGGTGGATGTACAGGTTTAAAGGTGCTGATGTAGTTGTGTTAGTGTTGGTGGTGACATGATGAGGTAGTGATACAGGACTAGTGTGGTTGTATGAGGTTATGTGTGCAAGTAGAGCGAGGGTTATAATAGTGAAGGTGTGTGTAAGGTGCATGTTGAAGGTGTATAATGTACCAGATTTGATAGGTTTTTTTATTAGCTATATAGGATTAAGGATATTTAAGCTGTGCACCATTATTGCTACCCCCATCTTGCATCCTTAATGATATTTTACACTAGAAATGAGATTATATTTTGGATGATTTGTGTGACGTTTGTGAAATTCATATATTTAGAAATATGTCTAAAAGTAGTCTTCTTGCTCTGATCTAATAATCAGATAGATGAATACATCATAAACAAACTCAATGTCAGTTATCAAACACCGACTGAATGTGGTGTACCAGTATATACAGGTTATATTTTACTTCAACAAATTTGAAGGTCAGCACTTTTTTCCCTTTTTTACATTCTAATTAGTGAGATTGCTTCCTTGAACAGATTTAGACTGATCCTATGCATTTTCACATCTGAAAGAATATGCTGTAGGCAATGCTTTGTAAAGTGAATGATTCTGCATCTTGTTACAATTTGCAGTTCTAGTCGCAATTAGCAGGTATGGAAAATGATATTTGTCCCTGCCTAGTTTATGGATCCATATTCCACTCCTTGACATGCAAGTAAAGGCACATTTACACAGTCGGGACTAAAAGTTGCAGATACTGTTGACAGTAATCATCAAGCCTGGGAGAGGGTAGAGGGTCCCTAGCTGAAAGAATAAAGTGCTTCAGGGAAAAGTCAATGCCTATCTGTTTACAGGCTCTTATTGGTCCAGCAGTAATACTAGCATGGTATGCCAGAGGTCTTGGTTTTGAGTAAAAAATGAGAGCTAATGTTAGCTTTTCACTTATGTGAATATAACAATGCCTAAGCAAATGGATTTCTCTACATTCGTGTGCATGTATGTGGTGGTACTTTGATCTTAATTAGCTCTGGAAGATTTGAACAGCCATATCAAACATCCATTTTTTAAAGAAATGACTTCATATCAAACATCCATTTTTTTTAAACAAACTACTTTCTTCAAGTGAAAACTGCGGTGGTGGTGCTGCAGTAGCGTTGTCGCCTCACAGTAAGATGTTGTCCTGTTCGATTCTCAGCTAGAGCGTCTTCTGTGTGGACAAATGCGCGAATGGGCGTAACTTCGTTGAAGGTTGTGCATCAGGGCTGGCAACTCGGCATGTAAAAATCTACTGCCAATCATTAATGGACCGGAGTTCCGCTGTGGCGACCCCTAACCGGGAAAAAGCCGAAAGACACAACAATAACAACAACTTTCTTCAAGTGAAACATAAATCAGCCCAGGTATCCTTGCTGGCATAACTCCTACCGTTCAAGATGAGTTTTGTGCACTTATGATCCAAAGAACCACAGTATCAGACAGCATTACACTTGCATGATTATAGTGTCATTGGCCCCAAATTCAAAATTGCAAAAGGTTACTGTTGTTTAAAAAACACTATGGTATGAACTTCCATGTATCTGTAACATTTATGTATCCTGATGTTAGCAATGGGATCAAGTTCTAGAACTCTGTATTCTTTAAAGGAGAGCTGCATCCAAAAATGGATCAAAGTAAAATGGTTACTGTTATTTTCTAATTTGTTGTACCCCCATATTATCTGAAAGAGGCTGCTATTATTTTATTTTACAGTGAATGCCTTTGCCTTCCTTATGTCATGTTAGAGGGACAGAAAGAAATCATTATGATGAGGGGATCAGTTTACAACATTGCTGCTACTGCTTACTTCACACTGTCAGCATCAGTCATACCTCAGTGCAAGAAATCTGGACAAAGCCTGACAAAATGGGGAGGCAAAGGCCTAAAAATAGGGACATATTTTAAATATTGCCCTTATAAACTTAGAAAGTGGCTAGAGTAACAGGGTTTGTGTTAACATACATTTTCTAAAGGATATGAAGTCTGAAATTCAAATGTATGTCATATTTAGTAACTTCAATACTCAGATTATCCCAGCGATTTGCCAGAAAACCAGTAATTTTATGAGGAATAGACCAAAAATATGAGGCAAAAATCTGGACATTCTGTGAAAATCTGGACAGTTGAGAGTTATGGCATCAATACACATTTTTAATCACTTTACCTCCTTTAATTTTCATTAGTGGCCATCTCTGTTGCAGCATTTTAAGGAATGTTTGAATGACAGGCTTGAAAATGTACCTGAGTTAATTGTTCTTTTCAAAGTAACAACTGTAGTTCAGTGTACAAATGTGAGAAATCTGACTCCTGTGATTAATATGTGTTACTTGGGCTGAAATGGTTTGTGTTGCATTCACAGTTTTAAGTATTGTAGCTAGAATTAAAGTCTTTGATGTTAATCTTCTTTCTCCAACTCCAGAAGGAACATGCACTTTTGCAGAAATTACATTGTAGAAAAAATGCAAAATCATATACTGACACAAAGTAAGAAGTTAGATTAACATATTTGCTTTACTTTGTGGCACTGAGTTTTATTACAGGGAAAGACATTTGCATCTGAAAACTAAGCTTGAAAGCCCTGCCTTTGTTCAGACTCCAGGCTGCACTATTTATCTGAGGTGTGATGCTGGCAATCTGTAACTGATAAGGTATATTTAAATGTCATTAATTACTGTTCCACTCTTAGTAGCTGTTGTGGTGTAACAGATGAGACAGACACAGGAAAGAAAGGCAAATGTAATTATTAAACTATGTTTTTTTCTGTGTGTGAAGAGTTTAGTCTTGAGTTACAGGCAAGGTAAAACACTTTTTGAAAAGAAAAACTTGACTTTTGGGTGGAGTTCTCCTTTAAGTATCTTGTTTTTGGAAAGAAAAACTTGACTTTTGGGTGGAGTTCTCCTTTAAGTATCTTGTTATCACCAATATGCTTTTATGATAGTGACCTTGAGCCCCTTTACAATGTTGTAACTGAATATTTTATAAGATTAGAAACTAAGAAGTCTCTGACATTTCCATTAGGGAAAAGTCTAACCCGTTTTGTATCACAGAAAAAAATAAAATTTAGGAAGAACTGTAAACAGTTGTTAAAGTTCATGGTTAGTTAAGTGAATTCTAGCAAGTGCTTTTTTTTTAAGCATTCAACACTTACTCATGTCAGAGGAGACAGAGTCCTGACACTAAGAAGTATTTTACTTGTAAAGAGATCTGTAAAGAAAAGCTTGCATTTTCTAGTAAGGAGTAATGTTGTGGGCAAGGTTCACAAGTCACAGCATCATGAAACTGCTGTTTTAATGTACAGTAGGCAGTTTGTCTAGTGAATTAAGGTACAGTCTGAGAAAAGGCACCCTCTCACAGTCATTACATCTGCAATGTGCACTATCATTGACCTCTGCTCTCCCAATATCCGGGTGCATGGAAGTGGAGTAAGACAATGTCAGTGTGCTACATAGTGCCATCACATGGTTTTGCAAATTTTCTTGATCCTAGGTTTCTCATGGATTAAAAGGCTTGTTCCCATCAACAAGTTTAAACAAGAATGAACTGACGCCTTTCCATGAGTAAAGTTTTCGTCATTAGCCAGGTTGGGAAAACTCTACTGGTAAATTTCTGAACTTTACAGTACTCATTGTAAACTCAATCTTGGCAAATCTGTTGACGTAATAAATGACTTAACACCAGTCATACATTTCAGCACCTGCAAATTCCACTTACTGCTAGGAATTCTGCAATCATAGTTGTCCTGCTTCGCACTGTTTCAGTTGCTCTACTTGTCTCATGACTCCTTTTAGACATGGTACCACTGCATCACCCAAATGATCAGCTGAGAGCAGTTTTTAAACTAATTATGTAAGAAGAGACATATCATTTTTTGCAGTCAAAATATACTGTGTACTCTGAACACTCTGTTAAAAGGTTTAAAAATGATAGCTGTAACTTTAAAATTGTGAACTTCAACAGACTGAACTGCTGTCTAAAATGGTTTGGCTTATTTTAATGAGTTTACAGGATCTGTTATTGTTATAGTGGAATGCTCTGTATTTGACATATTAGTTAAAAAAAAAAAAAACAATTTACTGTATAAGTGCTATGTCCTAGACAGCAGGTCTGACCCTATGCTCAGTTCTGTTTCAATTTCTCATCATCAGCAGATGATTCTCCAATACCACTTCACTGGAACATGCCCTTACTCCCAAAAGGAAACTTGCGCTATGGTTTGTTATGTGTCTCTTTCATGAGAAAAAACTCAGTTCTAAACAATGGGCTTTCAAGCTGAATAATTCACAAGCATCTGATCTACTAAAGATTTCTGCTCCTATCAGCACCTGTGCAAGATGGCTGAGCTGTTCTCTTTATTTTGTAAAAGCACACTGCCCCTATTGCTTGACTATGAAGGTAAATAATACCGAGGCAGTATTTTTAAAAGCACCTTGCTGCCATCAACAGGTCTGCAAGACGAATGATAGCAACATGTCTTTGCACTGCTGTAATGCCATGGCCCCATCAGCAATTTCCATGACAGACTATCCTGCTCTCATCAGCTTTTTTGCACAGATAATGTTGCCATTATGCTATGGAACAGAGGCTTGTGATGTTCAAAAATGTACTTCCTAAAGAAAGAAATGGAAGTGCGTGCAGATTGTAAATTACTCTGTTCAAGATAATGTTATACAGCATTTCTGTTCCATTACTCTGGTAAATATATTTTGACATTAGCTTGCTTCTTCTTTCCTTAATCTGATTCATTCAGCTGCCTCTGGGTTTACTTATTGTATTGTAAACATCTAGAGTCCCCTGTAGTGTGAGGCACTGTTGCCGCAACAAACCTGCCTTCACACACTGTGCCTCATCTCTTCTGCATCATTACCTGTTAAAGGAAAGTCTAATGCTTTCATTTTAATAACACAATCAGTATGCATCAGTGCAAACAGCCTGAAACTAGTGAAGGAAGGTTACCTGTTTGTTTGTCAACAATATGAGATAAGTTAGATTAAAAAGTACTCTGAGATGTCAGTCAAAGGCAATCAAATTTGTATTTAATTAAACCAAACATGAACATTTTGTGACAACAAAAATGGTTACATGTTGAATCAATAAGCAGCACTTTTTTCTACATGCTTTGAGAACAAGACAGATCAGAATCTTGCATGATGAAGACATAATGTGTCATAATAATTAGGAACACAGACAAAAGAATAGCTAATCAGCATGCAAATATATGCAGCTCTGGTGATTCAGATGAGGCAGATTTCTACCTCTTTTTTTTCTCAATTCATCTTCATTGCTAATCATCTGAAGGCTGCCAAATGTTCGCTGACACTAATGTATTACAGGTCAAGAGAGGCAGGTCTTCACCTATTACCCCCACAAACAATGTGTTTCCCTCCCCATCCTCTCTTCAGTATTTGCAGCAATTACTGCCAGATGCAATCAGGCGCCTTGAATAGAAGCAAATGGGGCTTGTTTGGGACTTGGATTCATTAGAAAGGAGGAGGAAGAAAGGAATAAATTACTTAATTGCACAAAAAGTTGCTGCCAAAGAGATGGGAAGAGAAGCCGATTGTGCGGATGTACGTTAGGTCACTCATAAAAGAGAGCATCATGGGATAGCTGAAGATGCTGTCTACAGTTTCACACACATTTGGGTGTCCTCCAAGACAGATGGCTCCACATACCATCCATTCTTCTCTTTGTCAGTGCACTTTGTTCATTTGCGGTTTCTCATGTTGGATACTATGTTATAAGACATTTAACAACAAGGCAGTAAAATCAGCTTTGTTTTTCTCTTTGATCCACAGATTTAAACTATGCTTCAGCTTTTGCTGGGCATGATATGAAAACCCAGTAAGGCATAATGCCAGGGTGGAGATACTGAAAACAATGAGAGATACAAAATGATGAAATCTTTTTAATCCTAAGTACACAGATTTTGCCATTTGGTTTATCTAAAAAATGCAACACACAGAAAAAAAGGAATGCTTTTAAGGAGGTGTGCTATAAATCTTTTCAAGTTATTCTTATAACTGTCCAGAAGTGATCACAATACTGACTAGGAATGCCCTCTGTATTTGCTCCAAATCTCTGCCTGACAGACAAAGTGCACTGCAATGTTCAGGCAAAAGCAACATTGCATCATGTCACTTTTCTTACACTAATAAGGCATCCTTTGTTTAACATGAAGTATTGTAATCTTTTTGCTTCATGTTTCTCTATGTTTTTTACTTTGTGTCTGTGATGACAATGCTATTTTTTTGTAATATTATTATTTGTGAGTAAACCATTTATTTTTTAGAGCAATAACAATACAGCAGGCACTGAACCCAGATCCCAAAAACACTAGACTAGATCCCTAATCACTGAGCTATAGGCTCATAAGAAGCAGTCTCACTCACATTTCTTGTACGTTTTATTACATACCCTGCAGCTCTGAGTAGTCAAAGTGACACAGCAAAGTATATAGTATAGAAATCACTTGAAAAACATACAGCCTTGAGTATATCTCTTTACAGAATTTGCACTTACGGAGAACAGTCATTTTTTTGGCCTCACTGCCTGCCAATTATTAGACCGTCCTGACCAATGAACTTATTTGTCCCTAATTACCAGGGTGAGAGTTGATTAGACGAGGCCATCATATAAACAGCCATCAGAAGTGCCTTATCACCTTGCATATACCCAGCACAGGATGGGGGGGGGGGGCACATAATGGGTTGACTGCAAAGGACAACCCCAAACCAGCCCAGCCCCTCCCCAGCAAGAACGAACAGTAGTTTCCTTGCCAGGGAAATCACAAGAACTCTGTGTTCCCCAAGGTGTTCCCCATCCACCTTACCCCAGGAGTGGCCCTTCTCAGGAAGCATGAACAGTTGTATCATCACACTAACTCTGTGTGGTCCCCAGGTGTATACTATCTTCCTCACAACCCCCCTCAGGAGAGGTGAGCAGGCCATGCCCCTTCAGTCCTTTCCCTTCCTGCTGGTGCCTACAGTGCTAACGCCGCTAACTTACCCTGATTCACCTGATTTACCGTAAAGGCTCTATCTCTGCGTGCCATGGAGCCAGACTTATGGAGAAGAGTACCTGCATCAAGTAAGGTCAGCTCCAGTTATATGCAATGCAATACATTACATTACATTGCAGTACAATACAATATAATGCATTACAATACTATACAGTGCAATACACATATGTCTGTCAACAAGATGGCTTTATGGATCTTTATAGGTCAAGCTACTAATTACTCACTAGACAATGAACTGTAATAATATCCCTTTATTCCTGTACACTCATCATTTGCTCATATTTTGTTTGACTTAGATCATTGTCCTTAGTCCCCGTAGCTTAACACTCACACCAAGATGTACCACAATGGTTTCACAGATGCTTCATATTCATCAAGACTTTCTTGGTCTGGTTTTTGTGAAAGGACTCAGCTGTGGGACAAGGACGGTGTTTCCTTCCTCCACAGGTTTGAAGATGTTGTGACATTTGTTTTCCTATCTATTTGAACTACAAGGCACAGGCATGAGAGACAAACTCATTCATTCATTGTTGCAACACCAATGGTTACCAAGGTGACAACAGTGCTGTAAGGAAGTGACAGTTTTGCTCCATGAATACTGATGTGTTTCCACCTGCTCCTAATAGCTTTGTGCTCACTGTACCAGGTTATTATTATTTTTAGTGGCAAGTTCATTTATTTTGTCACTAGCATTTTGCATTTAGGCATGGGAGCAGAACAAGTAACTTACTAATGGTGTGGCTCACATGGTTTTCTATTTTTATATCCTTCTTTGCTGTAAACGACAACATTTGAAGCATTTTCCATTCACATATATGACTAAGAACATTGTTTTATTTAGGTATGTAACATAAACCATCTGACAATTAACATTTATTTCACTATCTTGGTTCTTATAATGATTTACTTGAAACAATGCAAATTACCGCTCCATGATGTCTTGTATATATTAAGTACAGTTATGAACCTTAGACTTCCGAAACGCGAACGGAATTGCGAATAGACTCATGCGTTCTTAGGTTCTTATGAAGCTTAAGACCATCACAAAACTCAGCTATATTACCTATTTCAGGTGGGAGATTAATAATGTTTCCTGTTAAGGAGATTTTGCCTACATATCCCAAAATAGGTTTATGTCTCCAGAGCAGGTGTTTGTTTTACCATTTTTTTTCTAGTTGAAGGAGTTAAAAGAGTGTGGGGTCATTCATAGCATGAAAGACTAAGCAGAGATCACCCCTCAAGAGTCTGCACAAATGAGTACAGCAATGGAGTTTTTGATCAGAATAGCTAGCTCACAAAGTTGACGCCTGATTATTTTCTTTTCTAACTGCCTGCAGCATTGTCTACTATGTTGGTTTACCCTGCAGCATACACAGACTGAACAACCCCTACTCCAAAGAATGAAAACATTCATGTACATCTCAAATGTGTGACCATGTAAAAGAGTTGCTAACCTGATTACTGTTGTTACACACAGTGCAATGCACATACACCTTCCTACATATTAACACTGATTGGAGATTTCCATGGAGAATGTCAAACTCAGTAAGGCAATCATCTGTGCACATTCCCATTCGCTCATCTCCCAATTCACTTTCCAGATCCTTAACATCCATTTTGATGAACAACTGAAAATAATCAAAAAGATTCAAGCAAATTATATTATCACTGCAAGTCATGATATCTAGCATAACGACAACATGCTAACAAAGTCTGCAGTAAACATTATTTGTTTCTTATTTATTTACCTGTGTATGTTGACTGAATTAAATATAATGCTGATTAATTTCACCTTTGACCTTGTACAATGGCTCATAGGTTCATACTAGACTAACTGCCCTTGTTGGCCATTTTAAGTCTAGCCAATTACCCCAAGTGAGAATCAAACCCTGCACCTTGTGTCTGTAAGGTAAACACCTTAACCATTAAGCCAACTTCCCACCCAATGAACATGTATCACTCATTATTAACTTTGTAAACTCACCTGTTCTTGTTATGATATTGTTACAGTATCTGCTATGCCATGTGCTGCTCAAGTAACATTGTATGTACTTAAGCATACTTTGTAAAATGTTCTACTTTCACATCTTTATATCATAAATTAAAGTAATTTCCTTCATTATTTTTGTTACACGAATGTTTTATTAGGTTGCTGTAGACATCTTGTAAAGTTAAAACTTAAGTAAACATCACTTTAAGCTCAAAGATAGCTCCTTTAATTCCTTGGCTAAATATATTGGCTAGATGTGTATTGAGCATGTTCCAATGTATTTTTTTAATCTAGAACTGAAACTTTATAATACATTTATTTTACTTAAAAAATATATAGATTCAGAAAGGATTCATTAAATATACATTTTAAATAAATACTTCATGAAAATTAAAGCTTGGAGCAAAATCTAGATAGTCTTTATGTGAATGCATACTGGAAATCAATGCTGTTCACACTTAAGTGCAGCAAAGGTGAGATTCACAGAGGCCATTTACGTTAATGCGAGATGTCCATTAATAAACTTAAGAAAACAAATTAATAATGATATCGTAATGAGAAATGATGTAAAACATCATATTCTAATAAGTCTTTCTCCTGTCTATTTGTGATTGATAGTCATATTTTGACTTGTTTCTGCTTTGTGTACGGATTCATTATAAAAGGTGGAATCATGCCTTTTCTGTCTGTTTTCTAGCCTGTGACGATGATTTCTCTTGCTACTAGCTTTGCTATTTCTTGGTGTGAGCTGCTTGTCTTGGCAGGGCCAAAACTGCTTGGGCCCAGCAGAGCTTGTTGGTCAAGAAGGCAGAAATATAGACAAATAACTCATTATAATTTTGATAATTAGGAAATCCTTGATAGGTTCAGAGGGATATTGTAGAGGTCTTAGCATGTATGGTGCCTACATGGGTACTTGACCATGCATGGTTTACCAATCCCTGTGGACACTAAGGTAATTATGGCCCTCACTCTGTTTGCCACGGGGACCTTCCAGACTGGGGACATATTGGGCATTTTGCAGGCTTCAGCCTCAAGGATACTTCTGCATTTTCTGGACATACTCCTGGCACATATGGATAAGTATATCTAGTTCCCAGTGTCACCGCAGGACTAATTCTCAGACTATGTGTGCCTTCTTTGGGGGTGATACATTTTTCTGTGGTACTTGGTACAATAGATTGCACCCATGGAACCCTTCCAGACTATGGGGCAGTATTGCCCAGTAGGAAGGACTGCCATTTTATCAATTGCCAGTTAGTGTGTGATGCATGCGGATGCATCACCAACATATCTGCCCAGTATACTTGAAAAGCACACAGTTACAATATCTAACACACTAGCTCATCCAACCATGTCTTCCTGCATGGAAGGAAGCCCAATGGACATCTTGTTGGTAAATTGATTTTTTTTTTATCATTTAATTGCTATTTACATTAAAATGTATTACTGAATACTAAACCATTTTTCCTTTGTTTTGTGTTTTTTCCTCTTTCTCTGTTTTTTTTCAACGATGCTGGATATCCACTGGAGTCTTGGCTCATGAGAATAGTAAGAAATCTAAGTGGAGCTGCAGACGATAATTTTAATACAGCCCAGTCCCAGGCTAATATTGCCATTGAGAGAGACAAGAAAGTCTTTGGCATGTTGAATAGCAGATTCAGATGCCTGGATGAATTTGTGGGTGTCCTTCAGTATAACCTAGCTACAGCATGCAGAATATTTACTGAGTGTTGCATTCTGCACAGCATAATCATGCATTCCACATGCTGTCCCTGCAGTTCCAAGTTCCAGTCCTACTGTGATTAATGATGACCAGCTGGCAGCAGTAGTAAGAGACCCCATACAGCAAGCTTGTGCATGCAAATGGCTGATCAGGAAAAGAGGTGGAGTCTAGTCCAGTACTATGGAACATGACATTCAGGTTCCTTTCTAATCAAAGCTCAGATTATAATTGATGCATGCAGTGCTATTTATGTGGGCTATGCTATGTGGTGCATGGTTTGCTGTCACTGTTCATCAGACTTCTTCTTCTTTCGGCTGCTGCAGTTAGGGGTTGCCACAGCGGATCATCTGTTTCCATTTCTTCCTGCCCTCTGCATCTTGCTCTGTCATACCAACCTCCTGCATGTCCTCTCTCACCACATCCATAAACTTTATCTTAGGCCTTCCTCTTTTCCGGTTACCTGGCAGCTTCATCCTTAGCATCTTTTTCCCAATATACTCTGCATCCCTCCTCAGCACATGTCTAAACCAACGTAATCTTGCCTCTCTGGCTTTGTCTCTAAACCTTCCAACATGGGCTGACCCTATAATATACTTATTCCTAATCCTGTCCACCCTCGTCACACCCAGTGCAAATCTTAACATCTTTAACTCTGCCGTGTCCAGCTCTGACTCCTGCCTTTTTGTCAGTGTCACTGTCTCCAACCCATATAACATAGCTGGCCTCACTACCCTCTTGTAGACCTTCCCTTTCACTCTTACTGGTACTCGTCTGTCACAAGTCACTCCTGACACTCTTCTCCACCCACTCCATCCTGTCTGTACTCTCTTCTTCACCTCTCTTCCACACTCACTATTACTCTGAACTGTTGATCCCAAGTATTTAAACTCATCCACCTTCGCCAACTCTACTCCTTGCATCCTCACCATTCCTCCCTCTCATTCACACACATATATATTCTGTCTTAGTCCTGCTGACCTTCATTCTTCTTCTCTCTAGAGCATATCTCCACCTCTCCAGGGTCTCCTCCACCTGTTCTCTACTCTCACTACAGATCACAATGTAATCTGCAAACATCATAGTCCACGGGGACACCTGTCTGATCTCATCTGTCAACCTGTCCATCATCATTGCAAATAAGAAAGGGCACAGAGCTGATCTTTGATGTAATCCCACCTCCACCTTAAACGCATCTGTCACTCCCACCGCAGACCTCACCCCTGTGACACTACCCTCGTACATATCCTGTACCACTCTTACATTCTTCTCTGACACTCCCGACTTCCTCATACAATACCACAACTCCTCTCTAGGCACCCTGTCATATGCTTTCTCTAAGTCCCCAAAGACACAATGCAACTCCTTCTGACCTTCTCTGTACTTCTCCATCAACAGTCTCAGAGCAAACATTGCATCTGTAGTGCTCTTTCCTGACATGAAACCATACTGCTGATCACTAATCATCACCTCCCTTCTTAACCTAGCTTCCACTACTCTTTCCCATAACTTCATGCTGTGACTGATCAGTTTAATGCCTCTGTAGTTACTACAGTTCTGCACATCACCCTTATTCTTAAAAATCGGTACCAAAACACTTTTTCTCCATTCCTCATGCATCCTCTCACTTTCCAAGATTTCATTAAACAATCTAGTTAAAAACTCCACTGCCATTTCACCTAAATACCTCCATGCTTCCACAGGTATGTCATCTGGACCAACAGCCTTTCCATTCTTCATCCTCTTTATAGCTATCCTTACTTCCTCCTTGCTAATCCACTGCACTTCATGATTCACTATTCGCACATCATCCAACCTTCTCTCTCTCTCTCATTCTCTTCATTCATCAGCCCCTCAAAGTACTCTTTCCATCTGCTCAACACACTCTCCTCACTTGTGAGTACGTTTCCCTCATTATTCTTTATCACCCTTACCTGCTGCACATCTTTCCTAGCTCGGTTCCTCTGTCTAGCCAATTGGTACAGGTCCTTTTCTCCCTCCGTAGTGTCCAACCTTTCATACAACTCTTCATGCAGCTTAAGCCTTAGCCTTTGCCACCTCTCTCTTTGCCATGCACCTCATCTCCTTATACTCCTGTCTACTTTCTTCATCTCGCTGACCATCCCACTTCTTCTTTGCCGACCTCTTTCTCTATATACTCTCCTGTACAGGAGTGGCCTTAGGTCAACTGGTGCCCGAGGCAAAGCAGCTCCACGGCACCCCCCCTGCACTACCCGGTGCCCCCATCCTGTTCTACCTACATCAAATAAATACTGGAAAAGTGCCCTTGCTAGAGCGGCGCTTTAGGCGGCCACCTAGTTGGCCTATGCCTAAGGCCGGCTATGCTCCTGTACTTCCTCATTCCACCACCAGGTCTCCTTGTCCTCCTTCCTCTTTCCAGATATCACACCAAGCACCTTTCTAGCCATCTCCCTTACTAGCTCTGCTGTAGTTACCCAGCTATTCGGTAACTCTTCACTGCCACCCAGTGCCTGTCTTAACTCTTCCCTGAACTCCACCTCACAATTACCCTTTTTCAATTTCCACCATTTGATCCTTGGTGCTGCCCTCACACTCCTCCTTCTCTTCTTGATTACCAGTGTCATCCTACAAACCATCATCCTATGCTGCCTAACTACACTTTCCCCTGCCACCACTTTACAGTCTCCAATCTCCTTCAGACTGGACCTTCTACATAAGATATAATCCACCTGTGTGCATCTCCCTCCACTCTTGTATGTCACCTTATGCTCACCCCTCTTGTTAAAATACATATTCACCACAGCCATGTCCATTCTTTTCGCAAAATCCACTACCATCTGACCTTCTGCATTCCTTTGCTTAACACCATACTTACCTATCACTTCCTCATCCCCTCTGTTCCCTACACCAACATGCCCATTGAAATCTGCTCCAATCACTACTCTCTCACCCTTGGGTATAGTCATCACCACTTCATCCAACTCACCCCAAAATTTTTCTTTCTCATCCATCACACACCCAACTTGTGGAGCATATGCACTAACAACATTCATCATTACACCATCAATTTCCAGCTTCATAAACATCACTCTATCTGACACTCTTTTCACCTCCAAAATACTCTTAGCCTAGTGTTCCTTCAGGATAACCCCTACGCCATTTCTCCTCCCATCCACACCATGATAAAACAATTTGAACCCACCTCCGATACACCTAGCCTTGCTCTCCTTCCATTTGGGCAGCACAGTGGTGCAGCGGTTAACGTTGTCGCCTCACAGCAAGAGGTTCTCTGGTTCGATTCTCGGCTGGGGTGCCTTCTGTGTGGAGTTTGCATGTTCTCCCTGTGTTCGCGTGGGTTTCCTCCGGGTACTCCGGTTTCCTCCCACATTCCAAAAACATGCATCTGGAGCATTTCTCCCCGGGCCTCCACTGAAAACAGGCTCTGTGGAACCTAGTCGGACATTCCCGGTCAACAAATGTTAAATAAATAAATAAAATAAAATTTGGTCTCTTGCACACACAGTATGATAACCTTCCTTCTGTCCATCATATCAGCTAGCTCTCTCCCTATACCAGTCATACTGCCAACATTCAAAGTTCCGACCCTCACTACCACAGTCCTAGCCTTTACCTACTTTCAGGCATGCCTTCCCCCTCTTCTCCTCCTTCGGCCAACAGTAGCCCAATTTCCGCCAGCACCCTGTTGGCCAATAGTACTGGTGGTGGTCGTTGTTAACCTGGGCCTCGACCGATCCGGTATGTATATTTGTACTGTTGTCCGCATGTATGATTTGGCAAAATTTTACGCCAGATGCCCTTCCTGATGCAACCCTCCCCATTTATCCTGGCTTGGGACCAGCACAAAGAAATGCACTGGCTTGTGCATCCCCAGTGGCTGGGTTTCTGTCACTGTTCATCAGACATTCCCTCTTATTTTAATTTTTTTTAGGAGCAGTTAGCCACATTACTGTTTGCAAAGGTTATGACTGACTGCTTACTGACATCAGGTCAGTGATGTCATAAAGCATCGTATAAGGAGGAATTACATTTTAAACTGTTTTATACATGAAATTGAGCTTAGGGACTGTGCCTGAGTATGCACTTACTGAATCTCCTGAAATGGCAAAAAGTGTTATTTTGATATTTGACTGCTTTGAATTTGCCTTGCATTTTATATAATTTCATATCTTGCACTTGAATGGAAAATGTATCACAAGCTGTTTTTCATTATGCAATGTTTGCTCAGTTTTAACTATGAGCTCTATAGCATTTCCATGTGATGCTGAAAATCTTCACTTATGTCCTGGAGGACCCTGACCATTTTTAGCTGACTCTCAGTGGTAGCACACTAAACCTTAACAATATTTTGGCACATTTGCTACCGGGCAGTCAATGCTCTACATCTTTCCTGGAGTACCCGTGACATATGCCTACACCTTGCCTGTGTTTGTGAAGATGTTAGAGTGGACACTGTTACCTCTGAATTTCTGCCATCATCCAGAAGGTGTTCCTGTGGGTCTGATGACACTGTTGTAGAGGTGCATGGATTTTCTCTCTCTGCAACCTGTAGTGTAATGCCACTTTTGTGTTCCACTGTAATTTCCTCTAGAGTTATTAACATGCTTTGGGGTGGGAGATCTTGCCCCTAGACTTGGAGACTGTGCATCACTTTCCTCAGGCTGTCTCATAAATATAACTATGCTGTCATCATCACCATCAGCCATTCTGCAGCTGATATCCTGTACATTTACTGGTGTAGTGGAAGTGTTTGTTTCTGCTGATGATCCTCTAAAGAATTAATTGACTACATTACTACTCAGATACTGGGGTACAGTACTGTATTCTGTGTAAAGAAATGTAGGGGACACTGAGCATGCACACTCTGTTGTCATGTGCAGAAGTGGAGGATTCACCTGTTATTAATAAACACCATTTGTTACATCTAATATTTTTACCTGAGCTGTCATTTCTCTATGTAAATATGTTATGGTGGTCAAACCAACCTTTTTGAGTAGATGTCTGCTGATGCTGCAGATGTGGCTAATAGCCAGTGTCCACACCACCCCTGATTAAGACACTTAAGAAGCTGAGATCCCTCAAAAAATCCTCCAAAGCTAGTTACGAAAATAAAATTGCCAAAGATTCCACAGACAACCACAAGGCATTCTATAGCTATGTCAAGAATCTAAATGGCAATACTCAGATCTGCTCTTAGCTACAACAGAATGGCATTAAATATACTGATCCCAAGGATATTGCCAATATCCTGGCAGATCAATTCAGTGCAAACTTCACCTCAGGCTTCATGCCCACTGAGTGGCGCACAGCTACAGTTATCCCACTCCACAAGGGGGGATCCACCTTGGATCGCAGGAACTACTGCCCCATCAGTCTGATGAGCCTGATCTGCAAGGCCATGGAATGTATTATCATGGAACTTATAAACAAAGACATTAGCAACCTTCAAACACTGGACCCCATGCAGTTTGGGTTCGTGAAGGGCCAGTCTTGTCTCCTGAACCTGACTGACTTCTTCGAATCAGTCTCCAGAGCTGTGGGCAAGGGTAAGGTGGTCCACACAGCCTATCTGGACCTTGCCAAGGCCTTCGTCACCATCCCCTACTCTGTAATTATAGATAAACTTACTAAGCTGGGCATTAATCCCTATGTCACTCGATGAGTTGCCAACTGGCTTACTGACAGAACCCACACTGTAAAAGTAGCCGACACCAAATCCAGCTCCAGACAAGTGACAAGTGGAGTACCTCAGGGTTCAGTCCTGGGACCGCTCTTGTTTGGCAAATACTTCTCTGAAGTACAGGCCAACACTAAGGGACTCTGGCTAACAAAGTTCGCAGATGACTGCAAACTGAGAGCCATTATTGAATCCCCAAATGATGTGGATATTCTACAAAAGGGCCTTACAGAAACAGATGCTTGGTGCCAAAGTCATGGGCTCAAGCTCAATGCCAAGAAATGTACAGTTATCCCCTTTGGGAAAAAACATGCCCATGAATTACCACATAGGTGGCAGTACACTAAACACCGAAAGTGCGATAAGAGACTTAGGGACACAGGTGGACAGTGGTCTCACCTTCAATAACCACGTCACCACAACAGTCAGGAAATCCTTCTATGTGGCACACCTCATCACTAAGGGCTTTTCATCCAGAAAAAAGGAGGTCATTGTCCCACTGTACTCATCCCTCATTAGACCCATTATAGAATACAATGCCCCATTTGGTATGTACCTCTCAAGACATCTGCAACAACTGGAAAGGCCGCAGAAATACCTCACTAAAAGAATCACAGGCCTAAAGCAGATGCCCTATGCTGACCATCTAAAAAAACTCCACCTATACTCTGTTGCATATCGTCTACTCAGAGGCAATCTCTGCTTAACATACAAGGCCATGTCAAACCCAGAGCTGTTGGACATGCTACACTTAAAGAAATCCCAATCAGAGACACACGCTCCAGGGATCTAAACCTTGTCATCACAATTAACAAAATGTGCTGGAGGGAAATGTTTCTGACCCAGAGACTCTACAGACTCTGAAATAGACTGCCCATATATGTCAAGCAGAGCGCCTCTTTGGCCGTCTTCAAAAGTAACCTTGATGATTGGATGGGAGATAGGAAATTCACCCCGGGGATCACGTCAGTCACCCTGCTAGACAGGGGCCCAGGGAAGTAAATACTGTGGGAAGAACTAGCCAGGGAATTGTTATGGCTAGGCTTGTATAGACCCTAGGGCCAATAGCCTAGTATCAACTTATGAACCTATGAACCTATTATGCCAGTGCCATCATCTGTGTCATAGTCATCTCCACAAATGCAGTGGATGTAATCCTTTATCGGATGTTAAAGGAATAAGCTCTTGAGGCCTCCCATTATTGCTATGGGCAATTGTACTTTACATTGCCTTTGCTCTGGCATCTCCTCATATATCAGTGGACCTCTTTTACACTGTGTTAATGTATGGTTTCTTCGGGTCTATATTAAATCAGCGAATGCTTAAAAAACGAACGCTGATTCATCGACCCTATGTAAGTGAAAGCTTACAATCCTGAACACCCGGAAAAAAAATTGATGGGCCGGTTTTGGGAGTTTGCCATTTCCTCCACTGTGGTGCGATCTCGGAGTTCGTATATTTAAGTAGGGGTGGGGAGGTTGGGGGGGTGAAGCCCCCCCACATTATATACTGTTTTAAGATTTTTTTTGTGGAACAGCGATTTTTCCCAGGGGAAAAAAATCGCTGTTCCGAGTGTTTGGAATTGTAAGCTTTCACTTAAATAGGGTCGATAAATCAGCATTCACTTTTTAAGTGTTCACTGATTCAATATAGACCCGGTTTCTTCTACCAACAGTAATTATTTCCATAATCCTTTGGATCCAGGTCTTTGCCCTCTCAGCTTGTTTGGGTCCCCAAAAATGTGTTTGCCATATGTCCTAAGGGCTGTTATGAGGATGGGAGTCAATTCATGGATAAAATCATCATACATTTACCTAAAACAGCATGCAAAAGTAATATATTAAAGTTTGATCTGGTCATTAGCCAGGTAACACAGCAATGAAAGCATGATTGCTTCCTTTCAACACGAATAAAGCAAAGATCTGAGTAGAAAAGAATTAATGGCAGCACAAGACCCATATACACATACTGCAAGTCCAACTTCACCAAGTTAAAATTTTGTTATATTAACCTGTACAGCATTACCCACAAATGCACTTATCACCGCAATGCCATCTTATGCAATTAACAGGGCTGTATTCTTTGCCTATCATTTTTCTGTATTTATACTGCCATTTTTCATTGTGCCCATCACAAATCTCACAGCAAAGCAGTATGTATCTTGACAACACATTATATTGGTGAAAATACGGAACATCAGACTTCATTTGCTTCAAATTATGTACTTGTATCATGTGTAGCAAAATCTTTAAATGCCCCCCGCAAAAAAAAATTGCAAATATTTATCTTTCACATTGCTATCAGTGCTACTTCCCCATACATTTTAAGTGGTTACTATGATGAATTCCCATTTAGAAATGACACTCATAATATGAATGAACTGTGTCTGACCATCAGCTCAATAAAATACGCAATTCTCCCATTAATAAGTGTTCTAACAATC
This sequence comes from Protopterus annectens, assembly GCF_019279795.1. NCBI lineage: Eukaryota > Metazoa > Chordata > Ceratodontiformes > Protopteridae > Protopterus > Protopterus annectens. The sequence goes on from NC_056727.1 coordinate 186,707,612, forward strand.
AGTATGAATGGCTTCCAAATAATTCATAACTTTATTGCCACTTTTATCTTACTTGACAAATTTTGCACTTTCCTAAAACAATTATTGCATATCTTGAGTGATTGCAACTAAATATGGTGGTTTTAAACTCATTCCCATAAATTCATGCCCATTTACATGTTTTGCATACAAACTAGGCTGAGTTACATTAATTTCTTTGAATCGCAGTAATAAGTGACAGAGTATATCAACAGATTCATGTCGAGGCAAACGAAGAGCTGAGCAGGGCTGGCCTCAGGAGCTTTTGAACAAGCCTAGTAAATCTCATATATCCCTATCTTTGAAAAGGGAAAATGGATTCACCGACATTTTAAGTTTACATAATTTTGATGCATAATCCATGCCCATCCTGCATGGTGTGACACAGCTCATCAACTCAAAACACTCGGTAGTTTACATCATAGGATAATGAAAACCAATAAAAAACAAAAAAAAATGTAAATCCAGAAGGAAGGTGCAGCTCAAAAACACAAGTCAAGCACAGAATGCCAAATAGGAATGTAGTTAGCGTACCAGCACTTTATTCAAACGCTTTCATCATAAAACAGACTTCTTCAGAACAAGAAACAAAGAGCATCAGTAAGGAATACTATTTAAACACTACCCAAGCAATTAATTGGTCAGGAATTAACAAGTTAATTGATAACACAAGACCTCATTTCCCCTAGTCACTGTGCAATATAAAAGTTCTTAAAGAAAACTCAACCATTAAAACCAAGTACATACACTTTAAAATAATTCATATATGCATATAATAATATGTATTTATATATCCATCACTATATCTAAGTCAAGCTGTTAACCACAACATCCAAACATCCAAGATGTTGAAAACAATACATTAAGGTTGCCAACCATTCGGAATCCTTCTGGACTGTCCAGAATTAAGGGAAGCTGTCTGGAAAATGGACCGGACAGAATATTGTCCGGAAAAAATACTGAGACATTTAATTTTCTTTTAATTAAAATAGTACTTTTTTAAAGGGTGTTCTTCTTTAAGAACATCCTTTGTGTTCGGTCGCACACAGACGCAGAAGACTAAAACAGTCTCCTGCATCTGTGTGACCGATTGTTTATGTCTTTACTTTCCACATGCGGAATTTGAATTTTTGAAAACATCTCAACAGTGCAGTGGACAGACCACGAATGGACATGTAAGTGACGGCCTTGTTTTATTCAGTAGTCAAAATGTGCCTTTCAATGGTTTGGTTCCTGATTGTGCATCAGTGTCTCATGCATTTCTGTAGAAGAAACAGCAAAATAATTTCTAAGAGGTTTAGCATTCCTAGGGTTTAAATAAAATGAATCAAGTATTGCTGCGGCCTGCCAGGGAACCGACTAATCATTTAAAGTTTCCTTCCTGAAAACTGTTTTTTTTTTTCTTTTCCTGTGGCATAGCTTTATCTAGAAGTAGAGGAGCTACAGGAGTTTTGCTTTGCTTGCTAATGATACCTGTGGAGTCAGAGTTAGCTGCCAGTAAGGACTCAGAAATTCCATTTGGATTTAACAGCTAGAAGAAGTGAGGGCACGCTTATTATTTAGCAAGAAACGTGGTTTCTAGTCTAGATGCTGGACTTTTTTTCTGATAGTATTCTGCTATTTAAATGTTTTTTTTTCAGTTTTTGTGTATGCCTTTTACTGTCTGCATATTTACTTGAAAATAAAATGCTTAAACTTATTTATTTTAAGTAAAGAATGTTATTAGTCTGATTTAAATGTATGTGGTTGATGCTCTATTTGTTAGCTTAAGGGTTTATAATTTTATCATTGTTCCAAACTGTGCAGTGTCTTTCCTTACTATGACAATTGCTCATTGCTACCATTTAAATATTTAAAGACTGGTGTACTTTAAAGGTAAACATTAAGGTGTGCTTTTGTTTTGCTGTTTTGTTAGTTTTGATTACTTGGCATCTTGAAGACTAGGAAGGAAGGACAGGACATGGTTTTGGAAAGTCACCATTTACCACCCATTGTGAGAAATGTGTGTGTGTGTGCTGGGGGGGGGGTATTGTGGTGCTTACCTGGCTGTAGTGGGTGCTATTACCAAAGGCAGAAATGCACATTTATCATATACCCTGAAGGTCAACTGTAATTTCTGTTTTAATAGGCACCAATAGTGGGAGTCAAATCCTAGAATTTTGGTTCTATCGTGCATTCAAATATTGGCATATAAGGTGCAGATATTAAAGCCTGTAGCCCCTGTTCATCACACCCAACATGATATCTTTTGTTTCACTGACTGTGTTCTGCTACTAGTGTAATGTCTTTAAATTTGAAACCAAATAAGACAAAATACTACATACTCTGGATGTACTCAGCTCAAGTATCCTGTAGAGAAAACAAAAACTATAAAAAATGTTCAGGTTATTTGTCTTTTTACAAGACAAGGCTGATCTGTGACCAAACAAACTCAGCCTGAGTTGTTAACACATTGAATTAAAATACTATAGGGTTCTGCCAAAACTTATTACACTAGAACCGCTACCACTTATGTTGCCTCTTTTAAGAATATGTAAGGTCAGGATAGATGTGAGGCTGCAGCTTGGAGCCATTTAGACATGTTTACTAAGCAGAGAATGCACTTCAAGCTAGAAACCCAGTGTGGAAGCAGAGCAGGTGACAGGATGGCACTATTGTAAGGCACCTTCTCATAATTATCTACTGCTCCAAATTAGTTCTGTAACCGTCAGAGATTCTGCCCAAATGTTATGCAACATACCACTATAGAAAACAGTCTTGAAAGATAATACCATAACTGTTTGAGGAACCAATTGTTACTAACTCTGAATCTGTTTACTGTTTGCCATCCATTCCCTATTGTAAAATTACCAGCTTATCATTTTTTAATGTAACATAGGCAATGTATTCTTCAAGGGCAGCAGGAACTGAATTTGTAGATGAAACACTGAAATATAAACTTGTTTGCTAGCTGCAACCTCTTCATTTGTTACAGATCTCTTTAATGTGGAATTATTCATATGACTTTTACTTCTTCAGAGATTGTGCATATTGACCGATATTGGTAGATTGTAATGACAGAAGTTTGAGTGGCCTTTTATGGTTGAACTGTTCTGAACTGGGCAGTTTTGTCATTGTTGGCTCATATGTTTTGTTGCATTGCTTACTGAAGAAATGTTTAAAACTACAAACTTAAAACGCAGTATAACAAGTGGTCCTGTACTATACAGGGAATATAATTTAATTATTACATATTATACTTTAATACAATCAGGAAGGTGAACCAAAGAACTTTTGCATTGTTCTAAAAATGGATGTAAGGGGTCTATGATTTGAAAACAGCCCAAAGGTAAAGTTAATCCAGCACTGGCCAGATGCATTTTCTTTGAATGTGGGTTTCAATGCTGTTTCAGTGAATGTGAGTTTCAAAGGCAGATTTAATGCTAAGTCTGTTTTCAATGTGAGATCTTTATTGCTTTGTTTAGCAAATGTCTACCAGTGTTTGTACTATAAAATTTGAAATAAAAGTTTTAAATTAAATCCAAATATCTGTAATCATTGTAGAAATAAAGCAGAAAACAGTATGTACACTGAGAGTTTTGAACAGTGTTTATGGCAACTGGGAAGAAATGGAGAAAAAGCCAAGTAATGGGACACTGGAATGGCTGCGTGGGAGAAGGGAGGGGGTACCAAAATTACACATATTTTGCTTTCACGCACATGTCCAGAATTTTTGACATGAAAAGTTGGCAACCCTACAATACATAGATTTTAACCTTAGTAAAGAACTAATGGACAACTTGTCATTAAGCCCAGGTAGTTGACAGGCATTCGTCCTGATTTGCCACTTTAACTCTAGAAATTCAAGATTCTTATCAAATGGACCCCTCCCCCCGAGTACCCAGATCAATATGATCAATTGGTCCAAATTTAAAAGAGTGTGTAGGGAACATCTTGATAAGCTTGTATAGTGCATTCCTCTGATTATGCTGTATGATGTCATATAAATGCTGGTAGAGTCTCTGTTTGAGAGCTCTCTTGGTTTTACCTATATAAAAACCATTGCATAGGCCACATAATGCGATGTAAACTATTCCCTTGGAGTAACAATAATACTTTTTACGAGGCAAGATGGTCCCAAAACATTTACCTGCCATTATACCATTGTCAAAGATAAAGGGACAGTGTGCACATCTCCCACATTTAAAATTACCAAAGCCACCTGGATTACATATTTTTCTCTCAACCAACCCCTTCAGGAAAATGTCCTTTTTATACACCACCAGGGGATGTGAACCTACTCTTTTGACCACCTCATTGTCAAAATTAAAAACGAACCAAAATTTACATATGAACTGTTTGAAGTAAAAAAAAATGTATAGTAAAAGGTAAAGTTAGGGCCATCTTGAATCTACTCTGCCCAGATGGATAAATGTCATCCCTTTTTGGTAAACAAGTTGACAACAGGACAGTGTAAGTCCCATGCTCCCATTTTGTTCTAACCTTTTCAGCTATAGTGCTGATAAAGGAAGTTGGATAGCCCCTTCTCTCCAACATGATCTGCAACGTGTCACATTCAGCCAACAAGTCGGCTTCATCAGAAACCATCCTGGCCAATCTGATGAATTGTCCCTTAACAAGAGATTTCTTTTGGTGTAGAGGATGCCAACTCTAAAAATGTAGCAAAGAATTCGACTAAGTTGGCTTCCTGTACAAGTGAGATGTAAACACTTTCCTATCATAGTCCTTTTTGATCGTAATGTCAAGGTAGTGCAAAAAATTATTGTTTTTAACCATGGTAAATTTAAAAAAATCAGTAGTGTTGTTAATATAGGTGAAAAATCATTCCAAGTCATCCTCACTACCTTTCCAAAAAAGGACTAAGTTATCCAGATACTGGCCATACAGTACCCAAAGATATTTAAAGTCAGAGTCTAAGATGTACAAGTTCTCCCACTGAGCAAGGACAATGTTAGCGAAAACTGGGTCACAACAAGCTCGCATGGCAACCCCCTGTGTCTGCTTAAAAATATGTCCCTCAGATGTGATGAAATTGTTACAAGGACTAACTCCATACAACTATGAAGTGTAAGAATGGTGTTATGCTCCATGCTTGTATTGAAATGTTACCATACATAGTCACAGTATATGCAATTGCAAAGCTGCTATACATGTCTTATCATCATGTATTTCTCTAAAAAGACAGAAACCTCTCTGTGAAACTAAGAAATCTGGTTTAATTCATTATATATGCATATATTTAATATTCTTGAATTTGTATAAACTGTAGTCTAAAACTTTTACACCTACCAGCCATGCTGACCATAGACAAAATCCACCACCACATTATCACTAGCTACAGGTCCCCAACGATGAACCATGAAAAACCACTTTGCATATTTGAAGTTACTAGAGTCACTTACCATTCAGCCCAACACACTACTCATGGGCAATTTTAACTACCCCTCCATAAACTGGGAAACATACACGACCACTGATATGCAGGCTCAGAGATTCCTGGACTTTGTCAATGCAAATGGTCTAGAACAGCTAGTCTGCACTCTCACTCACAAACATGGGGAAGCTGTGCACTCCCAGCATAATTCTCATTGATGAAATCAGATCACGAATTGGTCTCCTTTGAAATAAATGCAACGGTAGAACCCCCATCAAACCCTAAAACCCTAAACAAAACTTTCCAAGGCAAATTATCTTCTAGTATGGGATAGCATAGGTAATTTTAAAGCTCCCACTAACCCTGAAAACATGGAGGCCTATCCAGATGTACATATGAATGTTCTGTACAACCACTTAAACAACTGTTTAGAAACAGCAGTACCTGACCAAACTAAACCCAGGTATAGTTGGAGAAACAATCACCCTGGTGGACCTGCAGCATAAATAGACTATACAACAGAAGGAAGAAATTCCTGTCTAGAAGTAGAAGGGAGGATGCACAATAGAGAAAAAAATCCCTCATTAGTCTCGAAAGGAAAATGAGGGTACTAGTCAAGTCTTCAAAAGCTAAATACGAGACTAAAATAGCCTCCCAAGCAAAAGATAACCACAAAACATTTTTTATTTATGTACAAAATCATAAGGGTAACACTCAACAATTTGCTGAGTTGGCTGTAGTTGGCACTGCCTATACTCAACAAGAAGAAATAGCAAGCCTGCTGTCTGATAAATTCAGCTCAGATTTCATCCCCCATCACCTCTTGTCACTCTCCATGAAATACCTCCTACCATTCCTTTGCCTTTTATCACAAAAGAGCAGGTTATCACTGCACTCTCCAAAGCTAGAAGCACGGCATCAATGGGTGTTGACAGTATCCCAAGGTGCCTATTAAATAGCTTGAAACATGATCTAGCAGACCCACTCACATCTCTGTTTAACCACAATCCCCAGACAGGCTTTGTCTCAATAGAATGGAAGACAGCAACAATCATCCCTCTGCACCTGGGGGGACCATCAAGGGACCCAGGAAACTACAGACCACAAAGTCTGACTAGTCTTATATATTAGGTTATGACAAGAATAATCATGGACCTAGTTAAAAAAGACATAGGAAATCTCCATACTCTAGACCAGACCCAGTTGGTTCAGTCTAGTGGACTTCTTTGAGAAGGTTACCAAGGCCATGGATGAGGGTAAGTCAGTGCATACCACCTACCTTGACCTGGCCAAGGCATTTGACACAATACCCAACTTGGGTATTATAGACAGACTCACAAAATTGGGAATAAACCTCTATGCCACCAGATTGATAGCTAAATGGCTCACAGATAGGACACATGTTATTAGAATGGGGGAATCCACATCCAGCAAGAGGACAGTCTCCAGTGGAGTAACACAGTGCTCAATGCTGGGTCCCTTCCTGCTTGGGATATACTTCTCAGATGTCAAGGCAAATGTACATGGCCTTTGGCTGACCAAGTTTGCTGCTGAATGAAAGTAGGGGGCAATCACTGACTCCCCAAATGATGTTGATGTCCTACAGAAAGGACTGATGCAGACTAATGATTGGTGTCAAAGCTATGGCTTCAAACTAAATGTGAATAAGTGCATAATAATACCCTTTAGGAAATCAAATACCCCTGCAAATAAAAAACATTGATAGCACTCCCTTAAGAGTGGGCCCAGTGGTGAGAGATGTGGGTACTCAGATAGATAGAAATCTGAACTTTGACCACCATGTGTCCGTGATGCTGAAGAAATCCTTCTGTGTGTCTCAGCTTATAAGTGAAGGCATGGCATCCAGATCTAAGGATGTCATAGTACAACTTTACTCTGCCCTCATCAGATCAGTAATCGAGTACAATGCACACTTTGGAAATTATCTTGCAAGGCACCTGCAACAGTTGGAGCACCCTCAAAGGTTTCTCACCAAAAAAATACAGGGTATAACCAACATGTCATACACAGACTGATTAAAAGCCCTATCACTGTATTCAGTTTCCTATAGATTACTAAGGGATGGTCTATGCCTGACCTACAAGCCAGTCTCTGACCCATCCCTGATGAAAATGTTACATATTCGCCAAACTAACTACATGAGGGTTACCTGCTCTGAGGATCTAAACTGCATCTCTGACATGAATAGATCATGCTGTTGAGACAGATATGTGCCCCAGAGACTGCACCTCCTCTGGAATAGGCTTCCTATTCATGTGAAGCAGAACCTTTCCTAATCATCAAATGCAGTCTGGACCAATGAATAAAAAATCACAAATTCACTCCTAGGGTGGTGCCCATGTCCCTTATGGACAGTGGCAGTGTGCAAAAACTGTCAAAATACCGCTTGCTGACCCTTCTTATCTTTCTTCTAGGTACAGAAAATTGGGTAAAATCTGGGTAAAACTGGCTAGGCTTTTAAGGGCTCTTGAGCCGTTAGCCTAGTAATCTCCTATGAACCTTGTGGTAATTCTTGGTAACTTGTTTCAACTTCCCTTGTCTTTTTGTAGTAATTGGTCACATTATCATGATCCCCTGTACATAAGTGGCAACGTCACTTTTGTATGTGACTGCATTTGGTGACATACAGGATTTCTGGATAACATATCCACCTCATAATAAAGTGTTTTGCAGGTACATAGACTGCTCTGACATTATGTCTTCTTGGTCTTGTGAATAACTTTGACATCTGTATGGTGTTTCATTCAAATTGAAGGAATTAATCAATGAAACCAATGGCTTGTTGATCAGGCTGGAGACGGACATAGGTATCTGGAGAACTTCTCAGCCTAAATACTTACAAGGCATCCTTTTCAGTCTGTGAATATATTTGTTTAAAATCAGTTACCATCCTTGAGCAATACACAACAGGTTATAATACTTGTACATCCATATGAAGAAATGCAACACCTAAGCTCTAGTTACTATCACGTGTACTCATTACAGTCTGTTTGGTGACATCATAGTTTGCAAGTACTGAAACTGTTGTTAGCATTATTTTACTTTATGGATGCTTTGGCTTGAGTACCTCCTCATGGCTAGGATATGTTTCTTGTTAACACATTGGATGCAGCACCAAAGACATCTGGCATAAACTTATGCAAAAATGTACTCATCACTATGCCCTGTAGTAGATCAGTCACACATATTAGACTCTTTAGCTCTTCTGTGCTCTCACCTTGCTTGCATCTGGTTTGATTCCAATAGCTCTTATGTTGTGACCATAATACTGAAATGCAGACTTTCCAAAGCAACATTTATATTTATTCAGATGGAAGCCTGAACTTTTAATAGTATGAAGCACTACCTTCAACCTCAAATCATTTGTCTCTCTGTCAAGACCAAACACTAGTACATCATCCATGACAACAACAGCACCTTCATGCCTTTTTAACAAACCAGTGCATTTCTTTGTGCCGGTCCCAAGCCCGGATAAATGGACAGGGTTGCATCAGGAAGGGTATCCGGCGTAAAACATTGCCAAATAATTAATGCGGACACCAGTAAATATTTATATACAGGATCGGTTGAAGCCCAGGTTAACAACGACCGCCACCAGTACTTTTAGCCAACACAATGCTGGCAGAAATTGGGCTACTGTTGGCCGAAGGAGGAAAAGAGGCAGAAGGCATGGCCGAAGGCAGGAAGAGAGGAGAAAGGCTAGGACTGTGGTAGTGAGGGTCAGAACTTTAAATGTTGGCAGTATGACTGGTATAGAGAGAGAGCTAGCCGATATGATGGACAGAAGGAAGGTTGGTATATTGTGTGTGCAAGAGACCAGATGGAAGGGGGGTAAGGCTAGGTGTATCGGAGGTGGGTTCAAATTGTTTTATCATGGTGTGGATGGGAGGAGAAATGGCGTAGGAGTTATCCTGAAGGAACATTATGTTAAGAGTGTTTTGGAGGTGAAAAGAGTGTCAGATAGAGTGATGTTTATGAATCTGGAAATTGATGGTGTAATGGTGAATGTTGTTAGTGCATATGCTCCACAAGCTGGGTGTGCGATGGATGAGAAAGAAAAATTTTGGAGTGAGTTGGATGAAGTGGTGATGACTGTACCCAAGGGTGAGAGAGTGGTGATTGGAGCAGATTTCAATGGGCATGTTGGTGAAGGGAACAGAGGGGATGAGGAAGTGATGGGTAGGTATGGTGTTAAACAAAGGAATGCAGAAAGTCAGATGGTAGTGGATTTTGCAAAAAGAATGGACATGGCTGTGGTGAATACGTATTTTAACAAGGGGGAGGAGTATAGGGTGACATACAAGAGTGGAGGAAGATGCACACAGGTGGATTATATCGTATGTAGGAGGACCAGTTTGATGGAGATTTGAGACTGTAAAGTGGTGACTGGGGAAAGTGTAGTTAGACAGCATAGGATGGTGGTTTGTAGGATGACGGTGATTAAGAAGAGGAGGAGGAGTGTGAGGGCAGCACCAAGGATCAAATGGTGGAAATTGAAAAAGGGTAATTGTGAGGTGGAGTTCAGGGATGAGTTAAGACAGGCACTGCGTGGCAGTGAAGAGTTACCAAATAGCTAGGTAACTACACCAGAGCTAGTAAGGGAGATGGCTAGAAAGGTACTTGGTATGACATCTGGACAGAGGAAGGACGACAAGGAGACATGGTGGTGGAATGAGGAAGTACAGGAGAGTATACAGAGAAAGAGGTTGGCAAAGAAGAAGTGGGATTGTTAGAGAGATGAAGAAAGTAGACAGGAGTATAAGGAGATGAGGTGCATGGCAAAGAGAGAGGTGGCAAAGGCTAAGGATAAGGCATATGAAGAGTTGTATGAAAGGTTGGACACTAAGGAGGGAGAAAAGGACCTGTACCAATTGGCTAGACAGAGGGACCGAGCTAGGAAAGATGAGCAGCAGGTAAAGGTGATAAAGGATAATGAGGGAAACATACTCACAAGCAAGGAAAGTGTGTTGAAGAGATGGAAAGAGTACTTTGAGGGGTTGATGAATGAAGAGAATGAGTGGGAGAGAAGGTTGGATGATGTGTTTATAGTGAATCATGAAGTACAATGGATTTGCAAGGAGGAAGAATAGCTATGAAGTGGATGAAAAATGGAAAGGCTGTTGGTCCAGATGACATACCTGTGGAAGCTTGGAGGTGTTTAGGTGAAATGGCAGTGGAATTTTTAACCAGATTGTGTAATGAAACCTTGGAAAGTGAGAGGATGCCTGAGGAATGGAGAAAATGTGTTTTGCTACCAATTTTTAAGAATAAGGATGATGTGCAGAGCTGTAGTAACTACAGAGGGATTAAATTGATCAGTCACAGCTTGAAGATATGGGAAAGTAGTGGAAGCAAGGTTAAGAAGGGATGTGATGATTAGTGATCAGCAGTATGGTTTCATGGCAAGAAAGAGCACTACAGATGCAATGTTTGCTCTGAGAGTGTTGATGGAGAAGTACAGAGAAGGTCAGAAGGAGTTGCATTTTGTTTTTGTAGACTTAGAGAAAGCATATGACAGGGTGCTTAGAGAGGAGTTGTGGTATTGTATGAGGAAGTTGGGAGTGTCAGAGAAGTATATAAGAGTGGTACAGGATATGTACGAGGGTAGTGTGACAGCAGTGAGGTCTGCAGCGGGAGTGATGGATGCATTTAAGGTGGAGATGGGATTACATCAAGGATCAGCTCTGAGCCCTTTCTTATTTGCAATGGTGATGGACCGGTTGACAGACGAGATCAGACAGGAGTCCCCGTGGACTATGATATTTGCAGATGACATTGTGATCTGTAGTGAGAGTAGGGAACAGGTGGAGGAGACCCTGGGGAAGTGGAGATATGCTCTAGAGAGAGGAGGAATGAAGGTCAGCAGGACTAAGACAGAATATATGTGTGTGAATGTGAGGGAGGATAGAGGAATGGTGAGGATGCAGGGAGTAGAGGTGGTGAAGGTGGATGAGCTTAAATACTTGGGATCAACAGTTCAGAGTAATAGTGAGTGTGGAAGAGAGGTGAAGAAGAGACTACAGGCAGGATGGAGTGGGTGGAGAAGAGTGTCAGGAGTGATTTGTAATAGACAAGTACCAGTAAGAGTGAAAGGAAAGGTCTACAAGAGGGTAGTGAGGCCAGCTATGTTATATGGGTTGGAGACAGTGGCATTGACAAAAAGGCAGGAGTTTGAGCTGGATGTGGCAGAGTTAAAGATGTTAAAATTTGCACTGGGTGTGACGAGGGTGGACAGGATTAGGAATAAGTATATTAGAGGGTCAGCCCAGGTTGGAAGGTTTGGAGACAAAGCCAACGAGGCAAGATTACTTTGGTTTTGACATGTGCTGAGGAGGGATGCTGAGTATATTGGGAAAAAGATGCTAAGGATGAAGCTACCAGTTAACAGGTTTATGGATGTGGTGAGAGAGGACATGCAGGTGGTTGGTGTGACAGAGCAAGATGTAGAGGACAGGAAGAAATGGAAACAGATGATATGCTGTGGCGATCCCTAACAGGAACAGCTGAAAGAAGATGATGAATAATTTTTTGTTGAAAAATTTCTGCAGCTGAAGTTATACCAAATGGCAAACTTTTAAAAGAACCTTCTTGTTGGCTTAATGAAGGCTGTTAGCTTTTGACTAACTTTCTCTAGGGGTGTTTGTCACAATCCATTGGAAGCATCTAATGTGAAGAACACTTTGGCATCTACCAGTTTAGGTGCAATATCTTCTAGTGCAGGTAGAATAAAACTATCTTGCATGACTGTGCCATTAAACTTTTTCAGATTAACACATATTCAAATGCTGCCATTCTTTTTTATGACTGAAACTATTGGCACACACAATTCCATTGGTTCAGTTACACTTTCAGCCACATCAACTGCTTGCACTCATTTAATTTCTGCCTCTTCTTTAGACAGCATACAAAACCACACTTTTATGGTTTGATCAGGACATATGGGACAGCATTTAGCTTTACCTTTGTCTTTACTGCTTCACAGTTAATCAGGCCAACTTCACCAACTTAATTTATTTTGGTAATCAGCCCTATTTCACAGGCCACAGCACTTCTGGGCAGACGTAGTACACAAATACAAATACATATTAAAACAGAAATAAAACACACAGAAAATTACCAAAGAAATCCAATTGAATAAGGGGAACATGTATACCATCAGAAAAAGCAACTTAAGATAAAAGATGAGGTTGGGGGGCACCATTACCCAAGTTTTTTTTTTTTTTTTAGTTCTTGGGAGATACCACCAATTGATTACAGCAGCAACCAAACAGGAAAGCAGGATATGCAGGAAAAAACAACAGCCAAACGATCCACCAGCAACAGTTTATTTAAAAGAACTCTGACGTCTCGGCCACAGCCTTCAAGGAGTAAAGACCATAATGAACCACAGTACATTTTATACTAAAACAAATATGCCAATTATACAATTAACCAATAAAAATTGGCAATTAATTAAATAACACTCTCCAATTAAAGTCCTCATTTAGACCCAAAGGAGACATTGTTTTAAACTTCAGCATGTATACAGCTTCTTTATACAAAAGAACTGATTTAATATCTACATTATTATATCCATTAACTTGTATTTGTTCTAAAACAGTGCCCTGCAGTCCTTTACTAATACCATTATGTACATTCAAAAAATGCATGGCTATAGGGCTAGTTTCTTTTTTATTTTCAATGTCCCTAACATGTTCTAAAAGCCTCACCTTAAAGGCACGTTTCGTTTCACCAATATAAATCTTATGGCATGGGCATTGTAAAGCATATATAACACACTCAGAAGTACAAGAGAAATAATGTTTAGTATTGAATCTAATGCCATTAATATATGAAAATTCAGGTACAATATGTCTACAAGCTTTACACTTATTGCATGGATATGTACCAGCTAAAATAATATTCTGATGCAATACATCCAACGGTGAATCATATTTGCTTTTGACTAAAAAATCTTTTATATTTTTGCCCCTACGATAAGAAAATTTCAACTTTAAATTTAACCATGTCTGAACATTATCTAAAGAACATAAATAGTCCCAAAACTGTTTTATAATTTTCACAAATTCTACAGTAAAACATCCAAATGTAGATACAAAATATACAACTTCCTTATTATTTTCCTGATGTCTACAACATTTAACACTATATCTTTCAGATCTAACCTCACGCTGTTTATAAATTTGTCTTTCATTATTATTCAGACACTCATAACTGTCTTTCAATATTTGTTTACTATAACCCCTAGCTATAAAAGATTCTGCCATAGCAAGCAATTCTCTATCACGTGTCCGTGCCTCATTACATAACCTAAAGACCCTTAGCATTTCTCCATAAGGCAAGGCCTGCAAGGTATGGGGTGGATGGCCACTAGTGCCATGCACATACTGAAAACCACCTTCAAATTTTTTATTTATAGATGTAACTAAGCTATACCCATTTGAAATATCCAGCACTGTGTCCAGAAACGGAACTCTAGTACCGATATTTAAACCATCAAATTTTAAATTAAACCTGTTAATATCCAAATCAGATACAAATTGATGTACAGAAGATTGACCCCCTTCTATCAGAAAAATCAAGTCATCCACGTATCTATAATATTTGATAACATGACTACGAAAAAAACGATGTCTATAAATAACTTCCAACTCAAAGAGGCCCATAAACAGATTAGCATACATGGGGGCAAATGAAGCCCCCATAGCTGTTCCCTTGAGTTGATGGTAAATAACCTTATTAAACTCAAAAAAATTGTGTGTTAATGAGAAATGTACCAACTCCACTAAATATTCAGTAGAAGGAGAATCACCCAGAAAAAACCTGATGGCTTCAAGGCCAGCCCTATGTCTGATATTAGTGTATAAACTCTTTACATCGATGGTCATCCAGTACATGTTCTTATTCCAAGAAATGCCTTTTATCTTTTCAAAAAAATCAAACACATCAACAATATAAGAAGGTAACCTGTTCACATATTTTACCAAATAATTATGTAAAAAATTCCTAAATTATAAAGAAAATACTGACGTCCTGAGACGATTGGTCTACCAGGAGGTTTACTCACATTTTTATGAATTTTTGGTAGACAATAGAAGTTAGCCATACGGCACCCTTCTATAACAAACTTTTTCTTCATATCTACAGGAGAAAAATATCCTAATCTAACTCCCTTGCTGATAAGTTCTTTATATTCTAACAAAGAAGCAGAATAAATTTCCATATCTACCACTTTATATGTTATAGTGTCATTTAAATGATCCAAACACATGCCTAAATATTGAATAGAATCCATAACTACTAATTTATTGCCTTTGTCTGATGGTTTAAAAACAATTTCACTTTTTTTACTTAATTCTAACAACACTTGCCATTCATTAAAGGCCATATTATATTTTATATTATTCTTATTACTCATAAAATTATCATATGAGGTCTCAGTGAAAAAATTAATCAAATTAATATAATTGCAAACATCGGTATTTAAAACATTAGGAATAAAATGGCTCACAGCAGGAACATTCTCAGTACTGAACTTACAATAAGCATTGACCATTTCCTCTGAAGTACAAGAAAAGAAACTGTCAGACATACCACTACCATCCTCACTATCAGAAGCACAATCTGAATGTGTATTAAATTGATTAAAATAACTTTTTAAATGAAGCTTCCTACCAAAAGCATAAACATCTTTCTTTATATCGTGTAATCTAGTGACAACAGTAGGGATAAACTTTAAACCTCGATTAAGCACAGACAATTCAACATCATTAAACATATATCCCGATAAATTAACTACATATTCCTTAGTATTTAACATAATAGTCTCACCATTTCCCTCGTTTATATCCCCCCTGTCCATACTGTTCACTTGCTGAATAAGAAAACTGTTCTCTCTGGCGTTTCTGACCCTGAGCGTTTTTCTGTGAAAACGCCGGTTCTCGACGAAAAGTCCTCCGAAAATTCTCTGTCTGTTGAGCTAACGGGAGGGCAGGAAAATCAGAGTCCATGTTCTCCTCCTCGTACGAAGTATAGCCTCCTTCAGACGCTGACGAATTATGGTAACGTTGATGATCCGCCTCACGGTGAAACCTAACTTGTTTACGAGACCTAACCCGACTTGCTTTAGAAAGAAGGCTTTATGGGTCTCGTAGTCCCTTAGATCTCTGAGCAATTTGCCTTTCTTTCTTTCAATGAGCATAGCCTCATATTCTTTAAGTTTTTCATTGCTCTGTTTTAAAAAATCATCGAGTATAGAAACAGAAACATTAGCTGACAAGTCAGAGCACAGTTTTTTGATTTCATTGCACAATTCTTTTTGTTTAAGTTGATCACACTCAACTAGAATGTGTATCCAATCTGTAACACATTTGTGGGCAGCAGCTACCCATCTTTTGTGAAACACACAATCAGACTCAACAGTTAAGTCAAAAGGTTTGGTGGGGTCTTTGAAAACTCTCAGACCCCTAGGTGTTGTCTCAGTTTCTAAGTATTTCTGTAGACCACAAATGTTAAAGTGAGTAGCAGTCTCTTTCCACATTTTCTTTTCTAATTCCTCAAGCAAATTCTTATTTTCTGTAGTAACTGACAAAGGTGTTTTTCTCCCAACATTGGAGAACGGATTAGAGGAACATTTTCTTCTGTCCTCATCCCATTTCTCCCAAACAGATAAATTCTTATCTGGACCATTGCTTTGTACAAATTGACGCTCACCTCGGTCTATTGAGTTACTCAGAAAATTGTCCAGAGAAAGTTGATTACCATCATTATTTTCTCGAAATACTCGAGGAAGATGGAGATGTGGATCGGTTGACATGATATACCACAGCAGCAACCAAACAGGAAAGCAGGATATGCAGGAAAAAACAACAGCCAAACGATCCACCAGCAACAGTTTATTTAAAAGAACTCTGACGTCTCGGCCACAGCCTTCAAGGAGTAAAGACCATAATGAACCACAGTACATTTTATACTAAAACAAATATGCCAATTATACAATTAACCAATAAAAATTGGCAATTAATTAAATAACACTCTCCAATTAAAGTCCTCATTTAGACCCAAAGGAGACATTGTTTTAAACTTCAGCATGTATACAGCTTCTTTATACAAAAGAACTGATTTAATATCTACATTATTATATCCATTAACTTGTATTTGTTCTAAAACAGTGCCCTGCAGTCCTTTACTAATACCATTATGTACATTCAAAAAATGCATGGCTATAGGGCTAGTTTCTTTTTTATTTTCAATGTCCCTAACATGTTCTAAAAGCCTCACCTTAAAGGCACGTTTCGTTTCACCAATATAAATCTTATGGCATGGGCATTGTAAAGCATATATAACACACTCAGAAGTACAAGAGAAATAATGTTTAGTATTGAATCTAATGCCATTAATATATGAAAATTCAGGTACAATATGTCTACAAGCTTTACACTTATTGCATGGATATGTACCAGCTAAAATAATATTCTGATGCAATACATCCAACGGTGAATCATATTTGCTTTTGACTAAAAAATCTTTTATATTTTTGCCCCTACGATAAGAAAATTTCAACTTTAAATTTAACCATGTCTGAACATTATCTAAAGAACATAAATAGTCCCAAAACTGTTTTATAATTTTCACAAATTCTACAGTAAAACATCCAAATGTAGATACAAAATATACAACTTCCTTATTATTTTCCTGATGTCTACAACATTTAACACTATATCTTTCAGATCTAACCTCACGCTGTTTATAAATTTGTCTTTCATTATTATTCAGACGCTCATAACTGTCTTTCATTATTTGTTTACTATAACCCCTAGCTATAAAAGATTCTGCCATAGCAAGCAATTCTCTATCACGTGTCCGTGCCTCATTACATAACCTAAAGACCCTTAGCATTTCTCCATAAGGCAAGGCCTGCAAGGTATGGGGTGGATGGCCACTAGTGCCATGCACATACTGAAAACCACCTTCAAATTTTTTATTTATAGATGTAACTAAGCTATACCCATTTGAAATATCCAGCACTGTGTCCAGAAACGGAACTCTAGTACCAATATTTAAACCATCAAATTTTAAATTAAACCTGTTAATATCCAAATCAGATACAAATTGATGTACAGAAGATTGACCCCCTTCTATCAGAAAAATCAAGTCATCCACGTATCTATAATATTTGATAACATGACTACGAAAAAAACGATGTCTATAAATAACTTCCAACTCAAAGAGGCCCATAAACAGATTAGCATACATGGGGGCAAATGAAGCCCCCATAGCTGTTCCCTTGAGTTGATGGTAAATAACCTTATTAAACTAAAAAAAATTGTGTGTTAATGAGAAATGTACCAACTCCACTAAATATTCAGTAGAAGGAGAATCACCCAGAAAAAACCTGATGGCTTCAAGGCCAGCCCCATGTCTGATATTAGTGTATAAACTCTTTACATCGATGGTCATCCAGTACATGTTCTTATTCCAAGAAATGCCTTTTATCTTTTCAAAAAAATCAAACACATCAACAATATAAGAAGGTAACCTGTTCACATATTTTACCAAATAATTATGTAAAAAATTCCTAAATTATAAAGAAAATACTGACGTCCTGAGACGATTGGTCTACCAGGAGGTTTACTCACATTATTATGATTTTTTATTATTTACCACCAATTGATTACCCTGGCAAATATGTTTAGGACACAAGTATATAATCAGTTAAATCAGCTTAAAATTGATGTGAGTGAGCCTTACTGCTTATATAATTGTATTTTTCATTTCTTGAAGTTGCTTCCAAAATGATTACTCTTACAAATATTTTGAGGCTGTGTTACTTGGAAAACAGTATGCATGCTTATGAAGCAGTGTGCTACTTGTATATATAAATCATGCCATCTGGACCCATTCACCTGCCAGAATTCAGATGAGGTGCTCTGTAGGATTAACACTAGTTTGTAAACTGGACTGTGCAATAGCAAACTGCAGTTTGATCAACACATCTATGAAATAACTTTCATAAAAAATTCAGACCAATATTCTTCAGAGTTAAAGTTATAAGCTTACATAACAATCAGTTATTTAAAATGGATAGAGGAGCTGATTCTTTTAAAATGCATTACAGAATGGTTTACTATCAAAATTGCGAAAGGCAAAACAATTTCTGTTCACAATTTTGAAGTAAAACATCGAAAACAGAATCACCAGTGCATTACAATGTCGATGCAGCAGATTCAACATTGTCTTCAAAAACATCAGGTGATTATCCATATAGGAGCTCATGTAAATTAAACCCCTATATAACATATCATGTTTTTGCAGGGGGCAAGTCCCCCTGCACCCCCCTGGGGGGCTGCCCTTCCACACCCCCTGCTAGCAATATATTCCACCTCCAAGATTGCACTACAGTGGGTCTATGGATGAATTTTCAAACCTCATTGTACTGCAAACTCTTATAGCCAAATGCATTATTGCATACACATAAGTGTGTTCGACATTTCCATTCATTCTACATTTAGCGAACGACAATTGGATGTTCGCAATTGTAACAAATGTCCAATTGGTGTTCTAAAAAATTATAGTAAACTCTACAAAACATATACTTATCATATATTAGCTATTAAATATCACAGTCAAGCAGCAAAAAAAATACAGATGCCCTATGTTATAAGTACACTAATACACTTTTCGATTACAGGGCATAGATATTACCACAAAGCCAGAGAGTTACCATATAGGTGGCAGTACATTAAACACAGAAAGTGTGATAAGAGACTTAGGGACACAGGTGGACAGTGGTCTCACCTTCGATAACCACATCGCCACAACAGTCAGGAAATCCTTCTATGTGGCACACCTCATCACGAAGGGCTTTTCATCCAGAAAAAAGGAGGTCATTGTCCCACTGTACTCATCCCTCATTAGACCCATTATAGAATACAACGCCCCATTTGGTATGTACCTCTCAAGACATCTGCAACAACTGGAAAGGCCTCAGAAATACCTCACTAAAAGAATCACAGGCCTAAAGCAGATGCCCTATGCTGACCGCCTTAAAAACTCCAGCTATACTCTGTTGCATATCGTCTACTCAGAGGCGATCTCTGCTTAACATACAAGGCCATGTCAAACCCAGAGCTGTTGGACATGCTACACTTAAAGAAATCCCAATCACTCAGAGCTACACGCTCCAGGGATCTAAACCTTGTCATCACAATAAACAAAACATGCTGGAGGGATAGGTTCCTGACCCAGAGACTCCCCAGACTCTGGAATAGATTGCCCATACATGTCAAGCAGAGTGCCTCTTTGGACCTCTTCAAGAGGAACCTTGACGTTTGGATGGGAGAAAGGAAATTCACCCCAGGGATCACGTCAGTCACCCTGCTAGACAGGGGTCCAGGAAAGTAAATAATGTGGGAAGAAATAGCCAGGGAATTGTTATGGCTAGGCTTGTATAGGCCCTAGGGCTGATAGCCTAGTACCAACCTATGAACCTATGAACCTATGAACCTATGAACCTATGAACCTATGAGAGTGGAAGGCACTTGTCCTTCTAGCTCATGCCTCACAACATCCCTGGGAATGTGGTAATATCCATACCATGCACATCCCCTTATGGTTGGAAGGGTGGCCTAATGGGTAAGGTGTTTGCCTTACAAACACAAGGTGCAGGGTTGAAGTCTCACAAGGAATAATTGGCTAGGCTCAAAATGGCTCGCAAGAGCAGTTAGCTTAGTACTAACCTATGAACCTTGTGCCTCATTGTACATACACACACACACACACACACACACACACACACACATATATATATATATATATATATATATATATATATATATATATATATATGGGTTCACTTTATAACATCGAAATACTGAAATGTCGAATTTCAGTATCTCAAAGCTATAAAGTCGAATGTTAAAAATAGCGAACGTTCATAATCGTGAATTTGACATATGTCGAAAATATGTCGAATTCGCGGTTATGAAGTTGCGCTATGTAATGTCCGGGTTTGTGTTTTGTTGGTGCGCGGTGCCGTGTTTGGATGTAGGTGTTATGTCAGGAAAGTGAGTGTTTTGTAAGGGTTTTGAGTGGGAGTTAGAGTGTGTGTGAGGGATTGGAGAATGTGCGTGTGTGAGTGAGCTTTTGTGTTGTGTTTGTGCGATCTCGGAGTTAGTATATATAAGTAGGGGGGGTGGGGGGGGCGCAGCCCCCCTCATGGGGTGTGTGTGTGAGTTGTGTATGTGTGTTGTTTTTTTGTTTATGTTGTGATGTGGGTGTTGTGTTGTATGTTTAGTGTAGTGTGTACGGTGTTTTCGGTTATGTGGTTTCGCGGTTTTTGTTTGTCGGTGTTTTGTGGATTCGGTTTTATAGTCTCGAGATACTGAAATTCGATATTTCAGCATTTCGAGGTTATAAAGTGAATCCATATATATATATATATATATATATATGCAGACACACACACACACACACACACACACACACACACACACACACACACACACACACAGGTGGAAGGAAGAGAGGTGTGTGTGTGTGTGTTTGTGTACTCCAGGTATATGCTTCAGATGCATAATTCACATAGTAAGCTGCTGCTGCATAATTGTACTAGAAAGGCCTTTAACAAAAGACGCAGAGGAGAGAGTTTAGAGGAGGCAATTAATGCAAATGTCCTGTGTCTGCACATGCTTTTTGCATTACATTAGATCATAGGGGAATGGAGGAAAGGTGGACAATATCAGCTGTTTTAATGACAGGCAATAACTGATATTAAGAGTCTGACAGATTGGGGAAGCCAGAATGAAGCTGGTCCCATGGGCAATGGGAAAAGCATTTAGTTTCTGCTGGGTCATGGTAAGGACTTCTACCACAGAATCACAGAACTGGGAAGCTTGATGAATAACTTTACTGGTTTCAATCTGGATTAGCAGTGGGAAATATATTTTAGCATATGTAGAATGGTACAATACTTGGTGAGCATTTCTCATGAGGGATTTAATGGCTGATGGCAGCCTTTTAACAGAGTGGGATATTTTATTTTTAATAATATCAGTATGATTAGTAAATGACAGAGAAGAATCAAGTGTCATATCAAGGCATCTGAAAAACTGAGCAGACTCCATGTTTACAGTGGAGAATCCAATAATTCATACTAGGCCATCCAAGGCAGTCCTAACTCAAGTCAGACATGTGCTTTATGTCTCTGTCTATCTATCTCTAAAACAGTGTAAGAAACTTCTCTGTGTGGAAGATTTTCAGTCCATATATTTGTAGTTAATCACTGCATATTAATCAGATCAGACAACAGTAGTAGAAGTAGTGAACGTAAACTTGTCTTAAGTCAAAACAAAACAAAAAGTAATAATAGAAAATATATAATTGTACAGCATTACTAAGTATTCAAAAGTAATCAAAGAAAGGCAGGCAGTCTGTTTCCAGTCGAAAATCCTTTATTAAGTACACAGACAAGCGATCCAAGTAAAACAAAAATAGAGTAATAATTTCCTCACAAGCTTTCTAAATATATATATATATATATATATATATATATATATATATATATACTTTTTATCAGGCATGGGAGTGACTTATTGTGCTGTAAAACAAAGTGTTACTGGTACACATGTGAAATTAGTAGAAGTCAAAAGTCAGAAGTTCTGCATAACCATAGAACACAAAGTTATCACAATAACGCCAACTTTAATACATGAAGCTTTCGGGTGTTCTACCCTTCATCAGCATATACAAACATACTTTGACTACATTTATATAGAGGTTTGATTAATGTCACATGTTTATACCAGCCACTAAAATCACATAGATAAAATTTGCATGAAATTATTTTGTTTTAAAACATATTAGACATTATATTCTACATTTAAAACACATTAATGTCCATATAGACCATAAAACTAATTTAAAAAAATGCAAAATATGTACAAAAATCCTAAATATATTTACTAATCATAAATTGTCATACTGTCGTTTCACCAACACAGGTTTTATGCTGATGGCATTATTAAGGCCAGGGGTTACATCAGCCTGCAGTCTTATTATCCAGTGTAGCTCCCTGATTTCCAAAGCATTATTTATGTCACCACCCCTTAGACCTAAATCTACTATATCAATACATCTAAATTTAAATCTATGTGTTGTTTTCTCCATAGTGTTATCTCCCTCTGTTTTCTATTAATTTCTGATCTGTGCTCAAATCATGCGATCTTTCAGTCTTTCTTGTTGTCTTACCACATAGAATTTTTCACAACTATCACAAGTAGCAAGGTATACCAGTTACTGGTAGCCCATAAATCTAAAGGTTATTTGATTGGACCTATTCTCTAGATCCTCTATTTTATTTTGTAATGAAGCATTTTGTTGTGATACATAAAATGTAGCTGGGTTTAAGATCTTGTTCTGAGAGTCTGCCCTCAGTATCATTTAAGGATCTCTCTATGTCAGCTATTTGAGACTTCCGTTGCATCATTATTTCTTGTAGTTGCTGTATTTGTTTTGTAGATCTCTCCTCAAAAGTGTCCAGTTTGGTATTCATTTTGTCAAATTTCACTGACAAGTCTCCCTGATGTATAGCATTTAATAAAGACTGTATCTCCTTTTTCATCATCTGGTCCTGTGTGGTATGCTTAGAAAAGCTAATTTTCAGTAGATTCAGATACCTTCCTTCTTGTTTTTGATAGGAAAAATAATGTTTAAAGCCAAATTTTTTGCACTGTAGACTTCTAGTGATATTAGTAGAAGTAATTCAACAAAATAGGTTTGTCTACAATATCTAGTTTTTAAAAATTCCTGTCAGAAATATCTTTTGAGTGCAGAGCTGGGAAAAGATGCTGCCAACCAGTCTACATCTTAGCCACGTCCCCCCAACCTGGAGATTATCTTGATAACAATGACTTATTCTTCTTAAATATTGATGAAGATTTCTTCTTGTCAAGTTCACAGTACCTTTGACTAAAATAGAATCTGCAGCAATCATCTTCGCGGTGTCTTGTTCAGTAATACCTTCTGGTGTGGAGCTGTCGTTCCTCCTTTTCGCTCCCTGCAGTGATTGTTGTGTTGTTCTTTGCATTGGGCTTCTTTCTACCCTCACTTTGTACGATGGAATTTTCTCCGGACAGCTCAGACGAAAAGGTAAAAAAGCCGATGAAGTAAACAAGGGTAGAGAACATGAATATGGACCAATATTTAACTCTATGACCCATGGGAGACCAACTCAATCAGAAGTACATAAAAGGATAAGAAATGATAAAGTTAGGTATGTAACTACATATAATGGATATAGCCATATGATTTGTAAAATTGTAGAAAAAAACTGGCCAATACTAATGGCTATGCCTGAAATAGAGCAAATAGTGGGATCTAAACCCAGCTTTGCCTATAGAAATCAGCAATCATTAAAAAACACTTTGTGTTATAAGGATTTCTATAAACAATCTTATGTATCACAAGTCAAATTAGGAACATACAAATGTTATAATTGTAGCTGTTGTGATGATATAATACAATCAAATGAACCCTTTAGACACCCAACAAGTAATATCAGCTATGTCTTTAAATGTAGGGCTACCTGTAATACATGTCAACTGGTATACCTTGCTACTTGTGATAGTTGTGAAAAATTCTATGTGGGTAAGACAACTAGAAGACTGAAAGATCGCATGATTGAGCACAGATCAGAAATTAATAGAAAAATTCAAACTAATGCCCTATATAGGCACACTATGGAGAAAACAACACATAGATTTAAATTTAGATGTATTGATATAGTAGATTTAGGTCTAAGGGGTGGTGACATAAATAATGCTTTGGAAATCAGGGAGCTACACTGGATAATAAGACTGCAGGCTGATGTAACCCCTGGCCTTAATAATGCCATCAGCATAAAACCTGTGTTGGTGAAACGACAGTATGACAATTTATGATTAGTAAATATATTTAGGATTTTTGTACATATTTTGCATTTTTTTAAATTAGTTTTATGGTCTATATGGACATTAATGTGTTTTAAATGTAGAATATA
Organism: Protopterus annectens; assembly: GCF_019279795.1. Taxonomy (NCBI): domain Eukaryota; kingdom Metazoa; phylum Chordata; order Ceratodontiformes; family Protopteridae; genus Protopterus; species Protopterus annectens. Next base: position 186,732,061 of record NC_056727.1, read on the forward strand.
ATGTCTAATATGTTTTAAAACAAAATAATTTCATGCAAATTTTATCTATGTGATTTTAGTGGCTGGTATAAACATGTGACATTAATCAAACCTCTATATAAATGTAGTCAAAGTATGTTTGTATATGCTGATGAAGGGTAGAACACCCGAAAGCTTCATGTATTAAAGTGAACACATGTGAAATTCACATCTCTTCCCCCATCAGTGTAACATTCGAGCTAGTCCTGCCCTACTTAGTAGCTGTCATAATAATATATAACCCTTATGTACTTTAAATAAAATGTATAATGATGTGGTACCTCTTATTTAACCAGATTATTAAGTAGATTATTAAGTCTGTGATTTTATCCACGACAATATACTACTACATGGCTGGAAATATATCAACCTTAGCTCATTTGGCAATCAAAAAATATATATAAATATATACATATACATTTTGCAAGTAAAAATCAATTTCTATTTTCATAACCTATTGTTAACAAAGATCGCTTTTGTCCTTCTAGACTTCTTCAGGTCTGTGTACAAGAACCCCGTACCACATCATTATTGGCGAATGGTCGGAATGTCGTACAAAACAATGCATGTGACATTTCCGACTGCTCTACCACCTAAACAAGTGCTACCATGGGTCAAAAGGGGGGAATATTTTGTGTTTCGACTATCTTCAGTTCGGACATGTGAGAACCTGCTGCACAGCTTTCGACATTTAGTACGTTGACAAGGTAACGGATGGCTAAATGCATGCATACCCTATCTATCTATCTATCTATCTATCTATCTATCTATCTATCTATCTATTTTTTGTTTTCTTGTTAACTGGGTTGGTGGGCTGGTCTTAGGATCCTTTTTAGTCATAACCAAGGTGCAATGCATATAGACAATTTTACAATCGAAGTACAAAGTAGTTAGTACACGATAAAAAAATGTATCAAGACAGTCAAATACAGTGAATAACAAGTAAAAAGAGAAATAAATGTTTGAAATAGGTGATACATCAATCCATACAAAGTGAAAATGTACAGAACAAAATCCTCAATAAGCGGTAAACATATCATTGCAGTAATTACAGTTTTCATTTTTACTGCTGAAGTTTAGGAGCTAGGTGACTTGTAAAGAGTTTAATTATGAAGGTGTGCACTTCAGATACTGCTTAGAGTAGTAAGTACAGGTGTGTACTTCGGCTACTATATAGAACAGTTAGTACAGGCATGTACTTAATATACAGAGTATTAAGTCAACAGCTTACCTATAATATAAAAATGTAAAAAGAGGATCAGAGTAGGGTGATGAAGTGAATGAAAATGGCCTTATTTTGCCAGTATTCATCTGCAATGATCTGGCATCTAATTATGAAGAAAGGGTAGAGATAGATCATTTTGGAGTTATGGAGATGGATCAGTCACAGCAATTATGATATTATCAGTTAACCATGTGATATTCTCTCAATTGCTGTCAGCAAGGCTACTAGTCACAAAGAGTGTGAACAAGTAGCCAGATATAGACCTTTGAGGAGCCCTTCTAAGCATCTTGAAAAAGGTAGACAGTAGGTTACCTCTACATGCATTAGCTGACAGTTTTCTTTTTCTTGTGGGCAGTGAGACAATTAATACTGAGGGTCCCTCACCATGAGCTCTGGCCTCATTTAGTGGGAGATTGAGGGAGATGCAATAAACTGCTTTGCACAGATGCATGATGAGGGAATTGGCACCTTTTTTTCCATGCAAGTGTAAACATTGTTAATTAGAGGTAGAATGGCTGTTAAATAAGGTTGCCATCTTTTGAGATGTCCTAAGTGAGACAAAAGGCATGACCAGAAAGTAACATCATAAGTAAGTGTGCCCAAAATGACAACTCTGGGAATGTGAAGAAGAATGATGCTGTTTGAGACATGGCCATTGAATGGTCATCAAGATGGTGGCAGTGTAAAACTCAACAGGTCCCAGGAGCATTAGCAAATGCATGGGGCTGGTCTAATTTCTTTAATAGAAGCTTTTAAAATTGTGCTATAAGTTTCCTTTGCAGGGTATAAGAGTGATGCAAAGAAGAAATAGGGATGTTAAAAATCCCATCACTAAAGTAAAACTCATTTGAAACAAATCTGCAAACCAAAAAAAAAACAGAAGAAGAAGAAAACAGTGATTTTCTTAAAGCAGAAACAAAGGTTACAAAGAACCATGCAACAAATTTAACAGATATGGCTGTGGTGGTGGTGCTGCGGTAGCATTGTCGCCTGACAGTAAGACATTGTCCTGTTTGATTCTCAGCTAGAGCATTTTCTGTGTGGAGACATGTGTGAATGGGTGTACCTTCGTTGAAGGTTGTGTGTCAGGGCCGGCAACTTGGCACGTAAAAATCTACTGCCAACCATTAGCGGACTGGAGTTCCGCTGTGGCGACCCCTAACTGGGAAAAGCTGAAAGACACAACAACAACAACATGGATAAAAGGAGAAATTACAGAAGAATTCCAACTATGGTGGGAACAAACAGGAAAGGAACTTCCCAAAGTCTCAAAATGAATAAAGCAAAGCAAACTCACAGAAGAAGGGAATTACAGCATTTTATAGATAAATAAGGTAACAAATAAAGATGATAAAGGGAATTCAGTTGAGAAGAAACATGCATTTTTGATACATAGGTTCAAAGAATAGTATTAGGCTAACTGCCCTTGTGAACCATTTTAAGTCTAGCCAGTTATCCCTTGTGAGACTCAAACCATGCACCTTGTGTTTGTAAGGCAAGCACCTTAACTATTAGGCCACCCTCCCAACCACTGCATACACAGGCAAAGACTATAAAGGATAATCAGTTTACTCAAGGAGAGAACTGCAGCATTTTTATAGATACATAAAGGGATAAAGAAAGACAAGGAAAGGGAGAGGGCCCTAGTAAAAGGATGTATGCTGGAAGATTAAGATATAGAAAAGCCACGCCAGTTGTATGAATGCCTGTGCCCTCCATTTGTCTGATTTTTACAGTACTGGTAGATTTAAAACAGACTCTCAGTCATCCATTATTTGATTTGTTGCTCAAGGAACAAAAACTCAAGAGCATGGTCAGCAAGCATGAACAGACAATATTCTAGATCTTATTTCTGTATTTGCATAGTGTTGTTGAGCTGAAAATGCCAAATGGCATCAGACAGTACTCAGTCCATTCTTCTGATGAGACAGGCCCGGGCCTCATCTGCCTAAGTTGGTAGTAGCTAAGATGGATGGAAAAGATCAAATGGTACTTATTGAAAAGAACAAGGGAGGTTTTCCAGTGTCCTGACCAAATTTCTTTAAGTCAGTATGAATACCACATTGTGTCTCCCCTGAAAAGCCCCCTTTTTATCATTTTCTACATGGGGGTAGGAGTATCATGTTAATTGTTGCCATCTCTCTCGAGTCAATGCCACACTCCTGCCTTCTTCGACACTCATGCCTGACTGTTGCAGATTTTCTTTCACACAATCCATCCACCTCTTTGCTAGACATCCTTGTTTCCTCTTACCTTTTTCCTGTTTGTCCCAAATTACCCAGGCATACAATTCCCTTTTAAATTGGATAACCATTCTAATCCTTCTATGTCTAAGCAGAGCAGACCTCTGACGTACACCTGCTCTAGGGTGAAAAAGAAATTGTACTACCTTTGTTTTCCCAACCAATACTTCCATTAGAAGATTGTTATTTGCTGTAGCCACCTAATAAGATGTCTTATAAATCCCTATACAAGTTCTATAATTCTCATTATATAAACATTTGTGTATAGTAATTAGGTCACCCCTAACCAATCTGTATTTTACAGAAAAAAGAGACAATTCTTTTAACCTACTGTAATTCTTATCCCTAAAGACTCTAATCTGTCTTGTTTTAAGTACTTCTGAATTCGTCCTAGCCTGTTCAGCTGTTTACTGTCATAAGTACAAAAAAATCCTCCAAATTCTATAAATCATCTTATTATTGACTTGTAAATAGGAATTAGAAAATCCTTCTCCTTATCCATAATTGATCTAAAGAAGTTCTTAAGTTCATAGCTCCTTTTTATAATGTCTAATAAGAAAAACTCAAAAAAATTAAGTTTCTATCAATTTTTAAACACAGGTCCTTTATAACATCAGCCTAACTAATCAAGGTATCTGTCCAAAGCATAAGGATATCTAAAATTGTCTTTCCCATAATGTATAACACATCATTTTAATATTGAATTTCATTTTATTAGAAGAAGCTCACACATATATCTTATCCAGGTACTCTAAACCACAATGCTCAGATAACCCAATAATTAAAGAATCAATTTTGGACTCATCCTTATATTTACATGTCCATACTTTACTGTGTGTTGGGAAACTCACCTTAAAAATACTCTGACATTCATTGTTTTTATAGCAGATAAATTATCACCAAGTCTTATTCTACATGTCCTATGAAATAACCATTTTTTTTACCCATCTGACAACATAGTGATTTATATCTGTTTTTTCATTAAAGGTATGACAATATTATGAGGAATAATATCAAAAGACCTTGCCATATCTAAATAAATGGCATCCACAGACAACCCTTCATCCAAGGCTTCAATAAGGGGATGATAAAAACACAATATGTTTGACAAACAGAAATGTTCTTGTATGAAGCCATTTTGTGAAAGATCATTTTCATCACTCATTACTGAAATAATATGTTCAGATATTACTCTTTTAAAACATTTGCATAAAATACAAGTCAAATTAATAGGTTTGTAATTCTCAACCACCATATCGTCTCCACCTTTTGAAACTGGGACAACCAATCCCTCTTTTAATAATGTATGGACAGCGTTTATATCACGTTATCGAAAGATGAAAATAGTGAATGCTATTTCATCTAACCTAAAATATCTAAACCACATAATATCAAACATTCAGAATAGCGAATTGTTTCCTTGGGAAAAAATTTGCTATTCTGAAACACATACACACAACACAAGCACACCTAAAAACATCAATACACACACATACACTTATAATCCTACAACTAACCCTGCACTAAACTATACAGACACTACTATCTATCCACTTACCTTAACCCAAACCCTAATCCTAAGGTCCGTCACTATCTCACACTCACCTAACCTGCGCCCTTACCCTAACTCACTTATCCCACCCCTAGCCCTAATTCACCTAACCCGTGCCCTAACCCTAACTCATGTAACCCGCCCCTAACCGTAACTCACCTAACCTGCACCCTAATCCTAACAACCACACAATTGCACACTTATCTGAACCTGACCCATAAATTTCCACCACAGCGCTGAAAATAGCGAAGCCACAGAACCGGCCAACTGAATTCTTTTCCTAGGAAAGAATTCGATGTTCTGCAGCTTCACTATTTTTAGCGTTCACTCAAAATGGGTCGATATTAGAACATTCAAAGTTTTAAAACTTCGATGTTCTGATATAGACCCTACGGACATACTCTAGTTCTAGTGATTTTTGAAAAAGGTAAACTAAACAGGTGATAATGTCAATAACAGTATTAAAAATAACCATCAGGTCCAGCAGCAGAGCACGGTTTAATCATTTTATTAAATGATATAGGATTTTCTTCATCAATATTTAAGAAGAATAAGTCATTGTTATCAAGATAATCTCCAGGTTGGGGGGACGTGGCTAAGATGTAGACTGGTTGGCAGCATCTTTTCCCAGCTCTGCACTCAAAAGATATTTCTGACAGGAATTTTTAAAAACTAGATATTGTAGACAAACCTATTTTGTTGAATTACTTCTACTAATATCACTAGAAGTCTACAGTGCAAAAAATTTGGCTTTAAACATTATTTTTCCTGTCAAAAACAAGAAGGAAGGTATCTGAATCTACTGAAAATTAGCTTTTCTAAGCATACCACACAGGACCAGATGATGAAAAAGGAGATACAGTCTTTATTAAATGCTATACAAGACTTGTCAGTGAAATTTGACAAAATGAATACCAAACTGGACACTTTTGAGGAGAGATCTACAAAACAAATACAGCAACTACAAGAAATAATGATGCAACGGAAGTCTCAAATAGCTGACATAGAGAGATCCTTAAATGATACTGAGGGCAGACTCTCAGAACAAGATCTTCAGCTACATTTTTTATCACAACAAAATGCTTCATTACAAAATAAAATAGAGGATCTAGAGAATAGGTCCAGACGAAATAACCTTCGCATTTATGGGCTACCAGAGAAAACAGAGGGAGATAACATGGTGACTTACCTTACTACCTGGTTACCAGAAGTTTTAAAATTGCCTGAAGCTCTTTCTTATGGAATTGAAAGAGCCCACAGATCCTTAAGAGCTGCTTCATCAACCATCAAATCAAAAAATCATCCGAGATCAATAATAGTAAAGTTTTTTTCATCACAGGACAAGGAACTTATTTTAAAAACAGCATGGTCAACTTCTCCAGTTAAATACAAAGACAACATAATCAGATTTGATAATGATTATTCTGCTGGAGTTATAACTGAAAGAAAAGAATGTGTCCCTCTAATAAAGGAATTGAAAAAAAGGCAACTTAAAGTCCACTTGCTGTTCCCTGCAAGAATAAAAATATTTTTTACTAAAGGTCCTAAAACTTTTGACACTCTGCAAGCAACAGTTTCTTATCTTTCAGCTAATAAAACCTTGGATAATGTGGAAGAAATGGATTTCTCCCAATTTCGGGTTAAGCATCACTTAGAAAAAAATGAATGGAGCACTGCTGACAAGAAGAAGAAGAAACGATAAAAGACATATGAAAAACACAAACATTATTGTCTTCTATTTGCTCTGTAAGGCAAAAAAGTTATTTGAAAGCATTCATGCTTTACGCATGTGTCAGTCTGAAGCAATATAAATACAAGATAAGCAGGACATTTTATAACTAAAGGAAACAACCCTAAAGAAAGCAAGGTAACATATCTTTCTCTATTACAGTGTAAATACTTACAGTCATGATTTTTCTAAACTCTAAATGATATTTAGATAGTTCATTTATAAATTACCTGCCTTTTACTGCTAGTATAGAATATCATGTATTTACACTGACATATTAACGTGGTGTGTTTAAATGAGCATGATTCCTTTTTATATTATTTACACTAAGCTGCATGAAATATCTAAACTGATGTATTTAATTCACATAATAATATATAAAAACTGATAGTAATAACTGTCAAAAAGTGCCTTGAAAAGTAATTATCTATTCTTTGATGCTAAAAGTGCCTTTTTGACTAACAAACAACTGTTTGGCTTGTATATCTGCCCTTAATGTTAAGAAAACTAATAGAAGTTTAATGAGTTGGTGTTCAGTTTAAAAAAGCCCTAAAAACTTCACTTACTTTGTTTTTGTCTTCCCGCCATGGTCACGAGCTGGGAACTCTTATTTTACCACCCCTGAATGAAGGTTCTTCAGTTAGAATCCATTACAGTGTGTTAAACCTTTTAACAGCACAAAATGAAAGTAAACAGTCATGAGTGATGTCAGCACTAAAACAAGACAGTATGGGTGTGGTGTCAGCTCCTAAGCTACTTAAAGTAACCAGCACACTATTTATGAGATGGCAAAGTGCTTTTACAGTTTAACAAATATTAAAAGTACACTGAAGTACCTAATGAATTTAGAAGGTATCAACACATACATGACATTTTATTATATTGTAATATTTGTTATTCATTTTAAATTGTACACATAAACAGCACACAAAGCTTAAAAAGAAGTATATCACTTGGAAGAAACTGTATGAATAGTTAACACATACAGACTTTACTACAATATTTTCTGATAAGATCACCCACGCAAATTACTGTAATTTAACTTAATTTTATAAAAATGTAATATATTTAAGTCCTTGACTGGAACTATATAACATATTTGTAAACACACTGCAGCTAGTGTACTCAACCTTAAGGATAGTAAGTCAATTAAGGTTCATGAATGTAGCTATATGTTATTATGCATTTTAAGGGTAAAAAGGAGTTGCTGTTTAATTATCAAGATACTCTGTAAATATTAAATTGTTCAAGTAGCACAATCATTAAGCAGTAATGAGCAAGAAAAAATCTCAGACTTGCTTATGATATTGTTTTATATATATATATATATATATATATATATATATATATATAGGAAAGAACTGCTGAATTATAAGTATGCTTTTATTAAAGGCAAGTTATATTAATATTGAACATCTTCACTGAAAATGAATGGTTGTGTAGAGACACAGTAACTCCCATTATATAACCAAGGCTAAAGAGATTGTCTTGTATGTCTAAATTGATCAGCCTTGAACCTTAGATTGCAAATAGACATGCAGCGTACTTTTACTTATAATACTGAATATATATTATATAACATCACAAATGCTAAAGCCATTGTCAGCTACATCTCATATCAATCAGCATTAAAATATGAATTGAATAGCATAGGCATTTACTAACATATTGCTGTTGGTACCTGATATGCATATAAGTAACAGGTCTAATTTCTGTCTATGAAAGTAAATACCAGGCTGTGTGCATTTGTTAATTATGAAACAAGAGCGTGCTATCTATTCTTTTTAATATCCTATAGGTATGTACTTGTTAGAGACACACACATGCTGCAAAGCTGCTAGTTATTGCATATTCATTGGTATATTTCTGGCTGCAGTGTTATAAATATATGGTGTGGACCACTTGAGTTGAGAATATGTCTCTATATTGGGCATGTTCTCTGTTTGAACGTTGTATATTTATATATAATATGATATTGAGTACCCTCACTAAATTCAAAGAAGCCACAATAGAAACAAATATTTATCAAAAATGGAGAATAGAAGGATGAAGAGAAAAATGAAGGAAAATGGTTGATGGTCATATAAGGTTATCTTTTCCTGTGTATGTAGAAGAGTTGACAGTAATAAGTACCAAACAATTGTGTTATAGCATATTTAAAGCCTACTTTGCTTCTCATATTTTCCAACCTTACAGTTATAACACTGCAGATAAATCCTGTAATATCATAAGGAGTATGAGTTGCTATTTGACATATGACATATGTGGTACACTAGCGATGAAATATGCCAGTGGCACTAATAAATATATAGGAATTGCTAAGAAATATAGTCTTAAACTATATAATACCAATGCCAAACACAAATTAGTAGCATTCATGCCACTAAAATATGACTTTTTGAATTAAAAGAAAACAATAAGATTACTGATAAATGACAATACAAATGTAATGTTATATTCATTGTTACGGATACTTTCTGATTTAATCAACTTGTGGCATGGTTAACTGATGCATATAATGCTTAACATTTTTTTTATGTATGTATGCATATATGTGTGTGTATGTATGTATGTGTGTATATGTATATGTGTGTGTATGCGTATGTATGTATATATATATATATATATATATATATATATATATATATATATATATATATATATATATATATATATATATATATATAGGTAGACCATTACAATAAATTTGATACCTATGAATGCCACTCACACTATAAGGGAGATAGACAGCAAGCATATTATTTTTAAGATGCATAACCGTTATTGCTACACAAAAGATATATTAAAATAAAAGATTTTCCTTTACAATTTAAACAAAACCAAATAGTTAAGTATTAAATCTATGTATAGTTGTGTTGCCTTAGTGTTTTATAAAATATTAAAAATAGATAAAGACTGTATTTAAGTAATCTGTAAAGACAAATACATGTATACTTAAAAGATATATAAGATACTTTTCATTATAAAACTACCATATGGCAGGGCTGGGGGAGGATGCTGAAATGCAGACTTAGAGAGATCGCTTGAATGATTAGATCATTCAAGGATGAGATGTTTTTTCTCATGGAGGAGTTTGGTGGTTGTTTATCTTATATTGTTCTCAGTTATGATCTTGTAATTTACTTTTATTGGGTGTCTATAATCTATTGTAATACTGTTGGAAGAAGAAAGAACAAGTCATTCTCTTCATGTACACACATCTGCACATTGTTACGAGTATATGAATATGGATAAAAGCAAAGCTAATATAAATCCAATTGCAAAATGTATATCTCTTAATGTAAATGGTTTAAATAATAGCTGCAAAAGGGAAGTCTTTATAGATATTTAAAGCTATGTGAAGCGCAACTAGTATTTTTACAGGAAACACACCTTACACAGGAAGACATAAATAAAATAAACAATAAAGTTATACAATACTAGTAAGTTCCACCTATAATCAGAAGCAAAGGGAGTAGCAATTTTGTGGAAAAACACTACTTTAATGCCTAAAATCATAAACACGTTCCATGACAACTCAGGAATGTTTTGTCTAGTGACAATATCTATCAATGAAATTATATATACATTAGTGAATATTTATTGGATACCAGGACTAGGTGTTAGAGTGGCCAAACAACACTTAGAAGACATTGTACAATATACCAAAGGCAATTTAGTCATAGCTGGAGATTTCAATTGCATTATAAAAGAAACTGACACAAATACTAAAACTACACGTAAGAGATCACCTTTAACAAAGTTGTTATCTGAGTTTGTTGAAACTTTTAATATAGTTGACATAAATAAGTATGCTATCCCAGATTTACTATTCTTTACACATTTTTCCCATAGGCATAATACATACTCTAGAATAGATAGAGTGTACATAACAAAGGATTTAACCTCTAAATTAAATAAAGTCAAGACAATTTCATGTCCATTTTCGGACCATAACACCATAACGTTTGAGATAGACTTATGTTTCAAGAGAAGGATATCAGTAACAAGAATACCATCTTACATAACAAATCTCAAAGATTTTAAGGAATTTTATATTAAAGAGACACAAACATTCCTTGATATCAATCTTACAAAAGATGTATCTGAAATATATATATATATGGGATGCATTGAAAGCATACCTATATGGAAGAGCGGTGGGATGGTATAAAAATAAACAAAAACAGTGGAATAAGGAATTAATGGAATTACAGTCAAAAGTAGATAATTTAAAGCTTGATATTCAAAATGGAAACACCAACTTAATAAAAGAACTAGAAGATACTAATTTAAAATACTCAGAGACGCTACACCACAAAACAATGATCAACTTAGAAAAAATTAAACTATGTTACTATTCAATGAACCCTAAAAACCAACGAAGAATAGCAAATAGGACTAAAAAGATTATTAAAACAAATCAAATCAAGGAAATACATAATATAGAAACCAAAAAGAAAGTATCTGATTTAGAAGGAATACTAGAAACTTTTAGGCTATTTTTTCATAAACTTAATAATCAAAATGAGAAAACAGAAGCACATTCAGTATTGAAAGCTTTTCTCAAAAACAACGTTAAAGTTAGGTTATTAGAGGAGCAGGTACAACTAATAGATAAACAAATAACAATGACAGAACTTAAAGCTGAAGTAAATAAGCTAAAATTAAATAAAGCTCCAGGTATAGATAATATCACCCCAGAAATGTTTAAATTACTATCAAATGAGGCTTTGCTGTTGTTATTGAATGTCTTTACATCAGTTAAAAATGGTAAAGACATTCCTCCTTCTTGGAAGTACACATTAATATCACCAATTCTGAAACAAAATAAAGATCCCAGTGAATGTTCATCATACAAACCCATTTCACTTCTTAATATAGATTATAAAATTTTTATGGCAATACATGCTGCTCGAATAAAACAATTACTACCACTTTTGATAGAGGAGGATCAAACAGGTTTTATAAAAGATAGGAACACTTATGACAACATTAAAATAATTCTTTCCTTAATTGATTATATAAATGTCACAAAAAACAAAATGAATGTTATTAGCTTAGACATAAATAGCGCATTTGATTCAGTGAACTGGGATTATCTGTGGTTAGTTTTAGAAGAATATGGCTTCTCAAACAACTTCACTTTGTTAATAAAATCATTATATGAAAAATCATTGGCTTATATAAAACTGGGATCTTGTCTGTCTAAATCTATTAAAATAACTAAGGGCACAAAACAAGGCTGCCCTCTTTCTCCATTATTGTTTGCGCTAGTCATTGAACCCTTAGCAAATAATATACGTATGGATAAAAATATTGAAGGAATACAACTAGACAACAGCCTAGAGCTTAAAATTCAACTTTTTGCTGATGATATTTTAATTACCTTAAAAAATAATAATAGCTGTTTAAAAGCATCATGGGACTCAATTCAAAACTTTCAAAACTTTTCAAGTCTTACATTTAATGAGAACAAAACAAATGTATTGCTTATAAATACTAATAAAAAAGATCTAAATAAAAATACCATAAATATATCTCTACAGATAATATAATTAAATACTTGGGAATTATAATAACTAACAACCTAGATACTACAATTGAAACAAATTATAAAGAAACCTTAAATAATATTAAAAATCTAATACAAAGATGGAATAAATTCTTCTTTTCAATGGAAGAAAAACGTTATATAATTAAAATGATCATATTTCCAAAAATTCTTTATGTCATACAAGCTTGTTCTTTGCCACCAGCTAAATCACACCTAAAACAATTAAATGATTTAATGGTAAGATTCCTATGGTATCCAAAAACCAAGGATAGCTATGAAGTATCATCTAGATGATTGGGATATAGGTGGCATAGGTTTACCAGACATATAAATATATTTGCATTCATCCATTATTAAAACAATATCATTATGGCTAAATACAAAATATACATCAAAATGGAAGCTAGTTCATGAGAGAATCTGGTTAAAATCAGGATTTGTAGTAGCAAATAAGTATACAGATTTCGTACCAAACAATTTTCTATGGCTGATGAAGGAATATATGATGATACATAAGAATAAAAATATAAGTTCCAAATACATTACTTATACATTAAAAATTTTCCAAAATCTTATTAATAGCAATCCTGATATTAAAGCATGGTCATTTCTTTTATATCCAGTAGCGTACACAGAAGGTAATATAATAACATTTAATATGGAAGTAGTCAACATGCTTAAAGAAAAGGGATTAATATATTGGCATCAATTGCTAAACTCTGGAAAACCTCTGACAATAGACCAGATTAAACAGAAATTAAATATGGAAGATAGTTTGTGGTTACATGTACAAGAATTAAGATAGTATATATTAAGCAAACAAGAAACAATGCAACCATCAATAAGACAAAATGTTCCTAACCTTATAGAACATATAATATTACTAACGAATCAACCCATTACTGGAAAGGGATACTTATCATCTATTTATAAAACAAACAAAAAAATAAAAATGCATAATAATGACAAAATATGGAATTAGTATAGATCAGTTAATGGACATGTGCCAAATGACAGAGATAAAAAAACTAATTCTTCTCTCTCCAATGCAGACATCACTTTCATTACATTGGAGACTTTTTACATGGCAATTCATACACAGATCGTATGTAACCCCTCATAAAATGGAACTTATGTTTAAGAAAAATACTGGCTGCTGGAGATGTGATTTATCAATAAAAGCAGACTGGCAACATATGTTCTATGAATGCCATTTAATTAAACCATATTGGGATAAAATAAATTATTTTCTGCAAATGGTATTCAATGATAAATTCCAGATTTCCAAATCAATTATTTTGTTTAATGCACCTGAACCCGACTGTGTGCCAAGAACAAAATATGTAATCTTATGGACTCTCCTAGCTATTGCAAGGAAGAACATTACATCAAACTGGAAATCCAAAGCTTCTCCAACTTTTAAGCAATTCATGAATATGGTGTCAGCAGTATCGCAGTTGGAAATGAACACTATTAAAGGAAGAACTGAAAGAACTACATCATTATACGTAGCATGGCAAAAAGTAACTGAAATACTGGAGAATAATGACTGCAGCAGATTATAATCAGGAAACAATTGTATAGAAAGTCAATTTTGAAATCCCACCCCTTCAATTATTTAAATTTATTGGCCATCCTACAGTATTTCATAGCACCAAAATACAAAAGTAACCACCCCTTTCAGTCCATCTTACTGTTTTAAAAATAGTAACTCTCCACTAAACCTTAACTTTTTAAACAGGTAAAACACAAGTTACCTACTTTCATATCTAACTTCTCTAGTGCACACTGCAGAGTGCATTCTTTTCAATCTTACCTTTAAGCATCCCTGTTACTAGCACTTTCTCTAATACCTAAAAAGATCATCTCTACTTGACTCCAAGTAGACTTTTCTCTATCTGTTAAACCTAGCACTTGCTCCTACAGTACTTATTACCTTGATACGGCACTCTTATAGATAGCACCCCAAAAGGCAAACCCCCATTTCTCGGTCACCCACGTCCCCGGAATCTCTTTTAAAGTTTTTTGTCTAGTCCTTCTAGCATGTCGAGGATCAGTTGCTTGTGTCCTCTCCTGCTCAGCTGGTGAACCTGGGAATATTGAGGCAATGTTACAATTGCCTCATGTACCTGAACAACCCTCTCCTCCTCCCACAAAACACAAATACATGCGAGAGATGCAACTATACGGCCAAACTGGAGGCTGAGCTCTCTCAACATAGGACTGGCAAGACCAGTCAGGAGGAGAAGGTTACCACACACACTATAGAACCAGTCTCACATAGTACCATCACAACCACAAATCATACACATAAACACACAAAGACATACTCGTGGCTCTGATCAAAAATCTACCAAAACAGCAGAGGCCACCAAAGCAGACACCCAAACAACCACCACCTCAGAACACAACACCTGCAACACATAGACCTCACAGTCAGAGTGTCAAACAGTCACAGCCCTTAAGGCCAAACACAATGCCAGACACACTAGTCACTGGTGACTCCATAGTCAGACACACTGACGTCCCGCTCACCAGACTGAGTAAGGAGAAGGTCACAGTAAGCTGCCTGTCGGGCGCTAGAATCCGCCACATAACGCAAGCACTCAGGTCTCTCAACAGCAGGTACAAATACGACTCAGTCATTGTCCACGCTGGTGTAAACGACCTGAGGCGCACCTCCTTGGACTACATGAAAAGAGACATTGAGGAGCTCTCTGATTATGTAGCCCAGGCAGGTATGACCCTGACCTTGAGCAGTATCCTACCTTCACCAAGAATGATGCCACAATACAGAGATAAGATGATCAGCTTTAACAATTGGCTTAAACTCTGGTGTCATTCAAAGGGGATCAATGTCTGTCTGCCTGGGATGACATGCTGGACAAGCCACGCTGCCATGAGGGACGGCTTGCACCTGTCACCCTGGGATTCGGATATTGGCAAAGGCTCTTGCCACCCCCATAGTGCCTTTTTAGGCAAGGCTCAAATTCTAAACCTACCACCCTAGAACACAAAAAAGGAAAAAAACTAAGGGTAATGCTGCTCAATGCCAGAAGTCTAAATCTCAAAATGCACGCACTTGAGGCCCTTCTCAGTATGGAGAACATCGATGTCTGTGCAGTGACAGAAACCTGGTTCAAGGCTCCTGAGAGCACCCCAGCACTATCAGGTTTTACCTCTTATCATGCGTTCCGGCCCCAAAATCCGGACAATACCAAGAAAGGAGGTGGGGTATCCATATTCATCAAAGACACCCACACCTCAAGACTGGTGGCAACGCACGATGCATCGGAAACCATCCAGGTGCAATTAACCATAGGCAAGACTGCTCTACAAATTGTAGCATGTTACAGGCCACCCTCACAAACTCAGGAACCTCACATGGCCTTCCTGAAAACACTAGAGGGGATAAATGTATCACCAAACACTATCATACTAGGTGACTTCAATTACCCTAATATAGACTGGGAACACTACTCAAGCCCAAACACCCTAGCCCAAAAGTTCCTGGAATTCATAAACTCAAATTACTACCACTTTTTGATAGAGGAGGATCAAACAGGTTTTATAAAAGATAGGAACACTTATGACAACATTAAAATAATTCTTTCCTTAATTGATTATATAAATGTCACAAAAACAAAATGAATGTTATTAGCTTAGACATAAATAGCGCATTTGATTCAGTGAACTGGGATTATCTGTGGTTAGTTTTAGAAGAATATGGCTTCTCAAACAACTTCACTTTGTTAATAAAAAAATCATTATATGAAAAATCATTGGCTTATATAAAACTGGGATCTTGTCTGTCTAAATCTATTAAAATAACTAAGGGCACAAAACAAGGCTGCCCTCTTTCCACTATTGTTCGCCCTAGCCATTGAACCCTTCGCACATAATCTACCCATGCATAACAATATTGACGGAATACAACTAGACCACACCCTAGAGCTTAAAATTCAACTTTTGCTGATGATATTTTAATTACCTTAAAAATAATAATAGCTGTTTAAAAGCATCATGGGACTCAATTCAAAACTTTCAAAACTTTTCAAGTCTTACATTTAATGAGAACAAAACAAATGTATTGCTTATAAATACTAATAAAAAAGATCTAAATAAAAATACCATAAATATATCTCTACAGATAATATAATTAAATACTTGGGAATTATAATAACTAACAACCTAGATACTACAATTGAAACAAATTATAAAGAAACCTTAAATAATATTAAAAATCTAATACAAAGATGGAATAAATTCTTCTTTTCAATGGAAGAAAAACTTTATATAATTAAAATGATCATATTTCCAAAAATTCTTTATGTCATACAAGCTTGTTCTTTGCCACCAGCTAAATCACACCTAAAACAATTAAATGATTTAATGGTAAGATTCCTATGGTATCCAAAAAAACCAAGGATAGCTATGAAGTATCATCTAGATGATTGGGATATAGGTGGCATAGGTTTACCAGACATATAAATATATTTGCATTCATCCATTATTAAAACAATATCATTATGGCTAAATACAAAATATACATCAAAATGGAAGCTAGTTCATGAGAGAATCTGGTTAAAATCAGGATTTGTAGTAGCAAATAAGTATACAGATTTCATACCAAACAATTTTCTATGGCTGATGAAGGAATATATGATGATACATAAGAATAAAAATATAAGTTCCAAATACATTACTTATACATTAAAAATTTTCCAAAATCTAATTAATAGCAATCCTGATATTAAAGCATGGTCATTTCTTTTATATCCAGTAGCGTACACAGAAGGTAATATAATAACATTTAATATGGAAGTAGTCAACATGCTTAAAGAAAAGGGATTAATATATTGGCATCAATTGCTAAACTCTGGAAAACCTCTGACAATAGACCAGATTAAACAGAAATTAAATATGGAAGATAGTTTGTGGTTACATGTACAAGAATTAAGATAGTATATATTAAGCAAACAAGAAACAATGCAACCATCAATAAGACAAAATGTTCCTAACCTTATAGAACATATAATATTACTAACTAATCAACCCATTACTGGAAAGGGATACTTATCATCTATTTATAAAACAAACAAAGAATAAAAATGCATAATAATGACAAAATATGGAATTAGTATAGATCAGTTAATGGACATGTGCCAAATGACAGAGATAAAAAAACTAATTCTTCTCTCTCCAATGCAGACATCACTTTCATTACATTGGAGACTTTTTACATGGCAATTCATACACAGATCGTATGTAACCCCTCATAAAATGGAACTTATGTTTAAGAAAAATACTGGCTGCTGGAGATGTGATTTATCAATAAAAGCAGACTGGCAACATATGTTCTATGAATGCCATTTAATTAAACCATATTGGGATAAAATAAATTATTTTCTGCAAATGGTATTCAATGATAAATTCCAGATTTCCAAATCAATTATTTTGTTTAATGCACCTGAACCCGACTGTGTGCCAAGAACAAAATATGTAATCTTATGGACTCTCCTAGCTATTGCAAGGAAGAACATTACATCAAACTGGAAATCCAAAGCTTCTCCAACTTTTAAGCAATTCATGAATATGGTGTCAGCAGTATCGCAGTTGGAAATGAACACTATTAAAGGAAGAACTGAAAGAACTACATCATTATATGTAGCATGGCAAAAAGTAACTGAAATACTGGAGAATAATGACTGCAGCAGATTATAATCAGGAAACAATTGTATAGAAAGTCAATTATATGTCAACAATAGACACCCTTGTAAATACTTTATTTTGGTTTTAATGTTTGATATCTGTTTAGAGGTTTTAGCCTACCTTTTTAAATAATTTGTAAATACTTCATTGTCATAAATAACCTGCATTCATGTTTTCTTGTGTTTGGAAATGAATAAAAATATTTACAAAAAAAAAAAAAAAGATAATCTCCAGGGGATAGTTCAATAGTTTCTAAAATACTTCTGCCAATAATCTCATATCGGTGATTAATCTTTCATCAATCATGTTATATGCCCTGCTATTATCATTAAATTGTTTCAAATGTTTTACAACACCCTTTTATTATCTACAGTATGATATACTAATTTAATTTCATCTTTGATGCTTATTAGCCACAGGCATTTACAAAAACTATTTCTAATAAATCTATATTTTTGTTTCTTTCTTTGATTAGGATACCTCCTATACCTTTTCCAGGCATATTTTACTCTTTTATTAACCTTATCCAAATCCTTATTCCACCATAGGGTCTTATATTCAGTTCTTTCAGCAGTACCTCTTCGAAAAACTCTTCCACAAGTTAGTATGAGTAATCATAAATTTTTACCCAGCCAGTTTTGATACATCCAGTACTAATAACATCTTCCAAGTTCCAGTACTCCAAAACCTCTCTTGTTAAAGAAAAATCAGCTCCGTAAAATGCCTTTATTACTATTTTTCAAATCACATACTTCCTCATAACAATAGTATGGCCAGAACTTATTAATTCATGTAAAATCCTATGTTCTTCAACAGTTTTTTTTTTATTATTGGTCCAAACAACATCCAAAATATGATTACTCCTTGCTGATTCTTTAACAACCTCTGTCTACCCATATTGCCTACTCATCTTTATAAATTCACCAGTTATTCTACTAATACTTAATCCCACAAAACACGATGTGTGTTAATTTTTTTTTGGTTAATAAAGGGTTTTACAAAGAAAATGCAGTTTTTAAACAGCAGCTGTAGACATAGAAATATACCCTTGCTATCATAACAGCTAATAAAGTAATTTCATCTTTCTGGAGTCTTAATTGCCTTCAGTATCACAACACTTTACAGTCAGTAGTTGTAGAGAAAATCATAGCTGATGCAGTAGACAACTCAGATAATATGTCCTAATCTGGTACTTCAGTAACAACAGAAAAATCTGATTGTTTACTGGTTGCTCTGATATCTCAATGAGGAATACTGCACAACTCTGGAGCAATGTCTTCAGTGGTTAGCTTAAAGAGAATTGTCTCATTGTGGTATACTCAAGAACACTTCATTTTGGTTTCAGAATAGTCCTGACTAAAACAAATGTCTTTGATTATACCGGAATCTCTTTCCTTCATTAGTTTCTGTAATGCAGCATCTCTGTATATTGGCTCAACTGATAACAACAACTTTTCCTGCCCAGACTGCTTGTTTAATATATTTTTGGAATCTGTCAACTTCGTGTGGCTTCAGAGTGGACAGTACTTTAACTGTTCAGTCAGAAGAGGAAAAAAATAGTTCCTTCTGAATTCTTGTAAAGCTGACTTCACATTTGGTATTTTCTTTAGTTTTTTTAGCAATGGTGATGTAATTAGCTTTGTCTTCATCCTCCTGTCCATCCACAGCTGAGCTGGTGACAACCTAGCTGGTTTTAATTGACTGTTTCTAAATTCAAACAAAGCTAGACAGCAATCTTTAATCTGTGAGCGCTTTCGTTCACTCATATCAAATGAACGTCTTCGGACCCATGGTCTGAAGAAGTTCATTTGATTTGAGTTAACGAAAGCACTCACAGATTAAAGTTTTGGTTTGCCCTTGGAGCTGTGGCCCTTTGTTACTTATTTTATTAGAGTGCTTTATTTGTTTTTTCGCTAGACAGCAATCTTGTTTTCTTACTAGGCAATATAAGTTTATATATAAATATATATATATATATATATATATATATATATATATATATATATATATAAATTCAAACTTCTTTTAGGCATAGTAATTAATACTGAGCTAGTAGAAAGGAAATAAAAACTCAGACACCGAATAGATGATTAAGCTTTCGCTCTTATTCAAGTGGAAGAGCTTCATCAGAATAGCCTATAGTCGACAATACTTACATTATATGTAACTAGAGTCACATGTTAACAAAAAGCCAATGAACTACTTATAACTTATTAGTACAGTAACCAATAGTACAACCAGACAATATTTAAACTGTGCCAATCATTTTAACACAGTAACCATGAACATACATATGAATGGCAGGGGCATGAATATTAAATAAAAACTCCCTTGTGTTAACTTATCATAGAACAAATATACAGTGTGGGCACTAAATATGCATGTAGAAGGCACGAATATTCATATAACTGTACAAATGGTGACTTACAAGTGTGTCAAACGTCAAGGATGCATGCAAACACATTTTGTAGAAAGAGAACAACTGTCAAAAAAGAATTAAATCTTCCATTTTAAAGCGCATTTAATATTAACACTTTCATTCAGTCCAAGGTATGTTTCTGAATTAAGCAGTAATTGCCATTTAAGTTCTCTTAGTCCTAAATATAATTCCCAATCTCCAAAAAAACAGTCAACTTGTTCTAATACTATAAAGTAAAATTTATTAAAAGAAGTACAAAAATGCTATGTTTAGCAAGGGCATTATTTAAGTTCTTTGCCCTGATGGCTCCTAGATGCTCCTTAATTCTATCTGAAAGTTTTCTTGTAGTTTTACCTACATAAAATGCTTTACAAGATGCACAAATACCTGCATATTCTACTGCTGTAGAATGGCAGAAGAAATATTTTAAAAACTTAATAGTATAATTACAATGTGTGAACGTGTATTGAGATCCTGTGAAAATGTTAGGGCATACCACACATTTATTACATGAATGCATCCCATTTTGAGAGTTGGAAGTAGAAGTAGAATTAATAAGAAAAGGTAAATCTCTGTTTTCTAAACGCATTCTTATGGTTTTGGTTCTTTTAAATGAAAAGGTAGGTGCAGTGCCAATAGCAGCTGACATAAATTGTGATTCAGTTAATAAACCCCAGTTATTCGAGATGACATTTCTAATTTGTGACATGTCCCTAGAGATAGGTAATGGGAAACTAAGGGTTCTGTTAATGTTACTTGGTTTTGAAGTGTTAGGTGTAAAACCATGTAGTAAAATAGGTAAATACTTAGTGTGTCTGTCGTTAGAGATCTCGTTACATATATTGTTAATAGGAGATGGAGGGTAATTTCTTCAAAGAAACGTGCTTTAACAAAATAGCATTCTTTTGAAAGTCATAATCTTGACTGATAATTCTAGAGATGCGAATAAATTGACTTCTAACAAGGTTCCTTTTCATAAAAGAATCCAAACGATAACCAAACACCAAAAAAGTAACAAACACAATGGGACTGGTCGCTGAGTGTAGCAAATCCACAGATAATCGCAAATAGACACCCTTTAAAACCAGGTAGTAACGTTTATTAAAGGGTAAATAAAACAAAATCTCCTTCACGTGAGCGCTTTCATTTGGCTCATGCCAAACTTTTTCAAAACAGTAACAGTCGCCAGCAATTCAATTAAATATAAATACTTGAATACCATCAATTAAATAATTAATGAGGCAGGTTTTTTAACCACTGCACTACTGAACTAAGAGGAGCATAACAGGAATGGATCATAAACAGAGAACAATGACATTCTAAAACCTATGAGGAAACTTAAACAATGTTCACTAATGTTGAGTTCATTAACCTAAACATTATAATAAATCTATAATTTAATAACTATATATGATACTGTATATTATAATACATCTGATAACTCTAAATAACTAAATCTCATACCTAAACTATAATATATATATGTATACAAGTTTTAAAATTATATAATAAATATAAATATATAAAAATGATAAACTTGTGAAGTAATAAATTACTATAAAAACACACATAATATACGAGATACAAATCAAACAGTAACAATAATATATATTTTTAATATTCTTATATAAAACTAGTCTATCTTGATAAAGTTTTTAATTTTAAAATGCTACTAATGGAAACATGATTATTCATACCCGGCCAATTGTTGGAATTTAGTCTCAATTGCCATTCTAATTCATGTTTTTCCAGTAGTGGTTGCCATGCCCCTTCTCTAACATCTTGTTTTATTACATCCAGTACTACAAATTTAAAATGATGTCCCGGATAAAATTTTACATGTTTAGCTAGGGCATTAAAATCATTTTCATCTCTTATTGCCCTTACATGTTCTCCTATACGTTCTTTTAATTTACGTTCTGTTTTCCCCACGTAAAACATGGGGCAAGACTGACAGAGGGCACAGTACACTACTCTTTCTGTAGAACAGCATGCTTTGTGTTTCAATATGATTTTATTGTTGGAAATAGTTAAATTATTCGTCTCGAAGACAAACTTACAAAACTTACATTTACCACATCTAAATGTTCTACCTGTCACATTATTCTTGTGACTTTCAAAAATATTTTTCATATTCTTACCCCTTTTATATACTATTCTAGGTTTTTCATCCATAATGCTGTGTAATGTCATATCATTCATAATAATCTGCCAGTTTTTATTAATAATTTGCCTAATAATATTACTATGAACGCTATAATTCATAATTAAAGCATTTCTAAATTATTTTGTATTATTTACCACATTATTAATCAATGAATTATTCTCCTTCATTTCAATATTCTCCATATTAGGTTGAACTAGAGATTCATTTAATAATACTATTTCTGTGTTCATATCAACAGTGTTGTGTTCCAAATCAGATTCTGTATATTCCAACAAAGGTCTATAGAACAATCTCTCCCGCTTATTTGTGACTTCACCCATGACTTCATTAATTAAAAAATCTGGGTAACCTCTATTTTTGAACATAGCCGATAACAGCTGGCATTCAATCAGGAAATCATCCCATTTGCTCACCATCCTTGCAGCCCTCACAAACTGGCCTTTTATTACCGCCTTTTTTTGAGGGAAAGGATGGCAGCTGTTATAATGTAAGAGCATGTTAGTGTAAGTTTTCTTACGGAAGATTTTTGTTTTGTATGCCTTATTTGGCCTATCTTTCTCTAGCCAGACATCCAAATAAGCTATGTTACTAATGTTGTAGCTTGCCGTAAATTTTAAGAAAGGTGTTGTTCCATTTAAATAATCTAAATATTCATCTAATAACTTACTATTTCCAGTCCACACGATAAAAATATCATCCAAAAAGCGGAGGTAAAGCTTACAATGTTTAATGTAATTAGAGTTGAAGACATGTTCATATTCCCACGTATACATAACAGTATTAGCATACAGTCCACCACATGGCGACCCCATCGCTACCCCTTCTTTTTGTAAATAAATATTTTTGTTAAAATAAATAAAATTGTTCCTAAGCACTATATCCAACAATTGCTCATGTAAATTTATTGTATCATTACTAATGCCCTTTCTTGTATAATAAGCATTAAACATACTAATACCATCACTATGAGGTATAGATGAACAAAGGTCTTTAACATCTATAGTGACCAAAAAATCTTCTTCGTTGTAAACAAGGGAATTTAAAATATTTAAAAAATGCCACGAGTCCTTTAGTAAATGTTCTTCTGAGTAAATATAATTTTTTAATTTATTATCTATAAATTTTGCTATGGGGTAAGTGATGGACCCCTGTGCATCAACAATAACTCTAAAGGGTGGACATACGGTACTTTTATGAATTTTAGGAACCCCGAATATTGTTGGGGTTCTTGGATAATCTATGTTTAAATAATTAAACTCATCAGTGGTTAAAACCCCATCTATAAATAAATCATAAATAATACCTCTAATTCTCCTGTATGCAATATTCTTTTCATTAATAGAGCTTTCTGAATATGTTTCACTTTCTAAAATAGTCATCATTCTCTGTATGTAGTCACTATTATTGAATATCGTAATACCTCCACCTTTATCAGGTTTTATAAATCTTACAGTATCAATATTAGCTATATAAAATAGTGTTTCATTATCTTGTTTTGATAAATTATACCTAATGTTATTATTTTTATTAATCCCAGTACAAACAGCTCTGAAGTCCAATTCGCATGCTTTTTCAAACCTCTCTATTGTGGGATGTAATGGGGGATTAAATGAACTCGACACATAAAAAGGTCTAACTATATAATCATTATTCCTGAACATTTGTGAAAAATTCAATTTTCTAGTATACATTTTTAAGTCTATAATACTTTGTGCTTGTTCCTTTTCATAAAATATGGATGGGAGCTAGTAAAATCAAGCAGATTATTTTTGTAGGTCTCTTTTCTATATATAGTGGAACATACTGTATTAGGAGGTAGTAAGTATATCTGTGTATCTAAAAAGGAAAGAGAAGACCCTATTCCAGACAAAATGCCCTTGCTAAACATAGCATTTTTGTACTTCTTTTAGTAAATTTTACTTCATAGTATTAGAAGAAGTTAACTGTTTTTTTGGAGACTGGGAATTTTATTTAGAACTAAGAGAACTTAAATGGCAATTACTGCTTAATTCAGAAACATACCCTGGACTGAATGAAAGTGTTAATATTAAATGCAGTTTAAAATGGAAGATTTAATTCTTTTTTGACAGTTGTTCTCTTTTTACAAAATGTGTTTGCATCCATCCCTGACCTTTGACACACTTGTAAGTCACCATTTGTACAGTTATATGAATATTCATGTCTCCTACATGCATATTTAGTGCGCGCACTGTATAGTTGTTCTATGATAAGCTAACACAAGGGAGTTTTTATTTAATATTCATGCCCCTGTCATTCATATGTATGTTCATGGTTATTGTGTTAAGATGATTGGCACAGCTTAAATATTGTCTGGTTGTACTATTGGTTACTGTACTAATAAGATATAAGTAGTTCATTGGCTTTTTGTTAACATGTGACTCTAGTTACATATAATGTAAATATTGTTGACTATAGGTTATTCTGATGAAGCTCTTCCACCTGAATAAGAGCGAAGGCTTAATCATCTATTCGGTGTCTGAGTTTTTATTTCCTTTCTACTAGCTCAGTATTAATTAGTACGCCTAAAAGAAGTTTGAATTTATATAATTACGATTCTTCTAGTGCACAATGTTTATTTTATATATATATATATATATATATGTATATACACACACACACACACACACACACATATATATATATATATATATATATATATACATATACATATATATATATATATATATATATATATATATATATATATATATGGGTTCACTATAGACTCCCGAAATACTGAAATCCAGAATTTCAGTATTTCGAAATTCTATAGCCAAAACCTTTAAATACCGAAACCCCATAACCGCGAAATTTAAAATCGTGAACCTACAGTGCAAATACACCACACAGACTCACAATCTCCCCCCTCACAATCAAACAATCCTACACTACAGACAAGCAGGGGGGCAAGACCCCCTGCACCCCCATGTGGGGGGCTTCACCCCCACACCCCTCCTACTTGTATATACTAACTCTGAGATCGCACAATCACATACACAAAGGTAACACACACACACACACACACACACACACACACACACACACACACACACACACACACACACACACACACACAAAGTTCACAGCCCCTTGCACACACATATCACAGCCAAAACATACACTAGCATACACTAAAGGCCCTAACCACACTCTCATACATACTTACCTACACTTACACCTATGCATTCACACACCGCAACACCAGAAGCTCCATACTTCTGTATTTTGAATTTCCCGCTTCTGGTGTTTCAGAATTTCAAGACTTCGGTATTATAATTTTGAAATACTGAAAGTCGGGATTTCAGTATTTCAAAATTATAAAGGGAAGCCATATATATATATATATAGATCCCTAATCACTGATCGAGTTTTCAGAAAATTGAAATTGATATGGTTGAGACCACATGGTTGAGGTTTTGAAAACTCAAAGCTTTTGAGTGGAGATCACAGTACAGCAAGGATCTGGAAGTTTACCCTTTTCTTCACTTTAGTGCGATGTTGCACCCCTTCATAAATGTAAAAAAGAGTAGATTTTTTTTTGATGTTTGAGTTTTGGGAAACTTGATCATATGGTCTCATCCATATGAATTTTAAGTTTCTGAAAACTTGATCATCTGACATAGATATATATTTATATATATATATATATATATATATATATATATATATATATATATATATATATATGTATATATATATATATATATATATATATATATATATATATATATATATATATATATAAAATTTATTTATTTTTTTGGACCCCACAAACTTCATTTATACCTGCTTGGCCTGCAGTGTCCCATGTCACTGCCAGGTCTATTAGCATCCCCTTACCCACCGGATTTGCTCCAGTGTTGTTGCTGGGGCCAGATGTGGATCTTAAGGGTGTCCCAGGGGCTTGGATGTCTATCCTTCTGTCCAGTGTTTTTTGTTTTGTTTGTTTTATATACCTTACCCACTTTTCACTTTCCCTGTCCCACATGGTCACAGATTGCATCTGACAGCAACTCCCGTATTTGGAACAAGCTGCCCCTTAGAGAGCAACACCAGAAAGTGCCCTCACCCAGGGCTGGCTTTACCATAGTTAGTGATTTATCCCTCTATGTCAATGGAGTGCCATTTTTTATGTTTTTGACCATTTGAACAATGTTTTTTTTCTGGCCATAAGACTGATGATATTTGGGAAAATAAGATAATATGCTGGAACTGAAAGTCTTGAGAAAATGAACATATTCTTGTCTAAAAAGCTGTATTTTCTTTGTCAGATCCAAGAATTGCAGCAATTCCATAATGAGAAAAAACATTGTTTCAACAGAATAATGTCAGAATACTATCTTCATAAGATATATCATGTAGGTTGCTTACCCCTGTGCTCTTCAAGTAGTAGTCAAAGCAAATTAGATATCTATAGTTACGTTGCTCTATACCCTGCTTGGTATTTCATTTAGATTAATAGTGTCTTTGTATTAGTCTAATGAATCATATTACAAACCATGACAGCATTTGACAATCACTTCTATTTGATGAGACATACTAGGCCAAAATATCATTTCATGTATTTTCCCTTTATACATACTTATGCCTTAGTGTTTCCTGTCCTTAATCACCTCCTTCTTGGAGGTGCAGAGAATCCAAAGACCTAGTTGCCAGCTTAAAAATCAGGCTCTATCCATGTTCTTGAGAAATGTACTTATTTGTCCTGTTCCAACAGTGGCCTGCAAGCACTGGTTTCATAATAAAATTCCTGAGCTACCTAAATCAGGCATGTGAAAATCCAAATAAAGGGGTTTGCACTCTTTGGAGGACAGGCTTAGACTGATGGACCATTATTTAGTCTGCCTGACAGAAATCTGGTAAAAGATGGATAAATTCATGCTTAATGTGATTTTCATAGCATTAAGGCATTCTACAGTACTTTCCAGATTGTTTATAGGTTTTGCAAGGATTATAGATCAGTTCTGCAGTCCAAATTGTATTATGACTTGAAAGCTTCTGCAATGTCTGCATGTCAGATGACCACATGATTCTTTGTTTTTTTTGACAAGTGCTCTTCTGTGCTGTAGAATATAGGGTATGTACATATAACTGATAATGTGCTAGCTACAGGGACAGACATATTAGCCAAAGAATTCAGATTGCAATTTAATCCTTATGGAGTTGAAACTCATGTTTGTGTTACGTTTTTGTCCTTCTGATGAAGAAATACATCTACAACAATTAAAAATGCATTTACTTACTAGTGTTGCTGTGGCTGGAATTACAGAAGCATAATTAACAGTGGAAGTATGGCTCAGCTGCACCCTCCTGTAAGAAGGAAACTTTGCTAAACTGCAGAGTCTGTGAATCCAACAATGACTTAATCCTCATTGTAAATGGTTTACCAAAGAAGTCTGATGGCACACAATATACAGCATTCCTGCAGACTGCTTGGAAAATGCCATAAATGTATTTAACTCTTTTACTTTCCTTGATGAAAAAACAGACAAAATAGTAGCACTCATTGATGTAATTAGTATTACCAGACAAAAAAGAATTTGCCATTTATTATGACAAGGGGCCTAGACAGCTGTAAATTTACAAAGACTGCAGAGAGGAAAATTCTGAGCATATCAAAACAATCCTGTCTTGGTTTGTGATTTGTTGTGTACTTGACTGGTAAGAGAAGTTTTATTTATTTTTACTGTTAAAAGGAGGTGTGACTGCGAGCTATAGTGAGCAGAATCTGAAGTAAACAAATTACAACTTCTGGCTGGCTGGTAGAACTTGCATGGTTCATAGGTTCATAGGTTGGTACTAGGCTATTGGCCCTAGGGCCTAGACAAGCCTAACCATAACAATTCTGTGGCTATTTCTTCCCACACTATTTACTTCCCTGGTCAGAACAACTTTATTGTATTTTATTATTTAGTTGGATATTGCTGGTATAATTTTTGTCATAAAAGTTGATTTAAGTTCCTTTGAATTCTTTGTCACTGACTTTGTGTATTTTGTTTTTCCTTTGCAATATTTTATTCAATTAAAGCTAAATATGGATTCCTTAAATGACTATGCAATTAACAATTTGCTAATGCACAAGTATCCTGTACAGTGTAATACATGCTATGCATATTTAATGGTAACAGATGATAACACTGGTGATCTTTGTTCCTTGTGTCAAAAATTGGATGATTTGATTACCATTGTTAGAAGCAAATTTCGACTTAATGATGATGATTGCACATGTGAAATTGGCATGACTTGGAGAACTGTTGTACCATATATTGATGACTGGACTGATGAACTAAATAATGTTAGGCATAGAACAAATAGAACAGATTTAGGAAATGATGCATCTATTTTCTGCAAAGAACATTCAAATCCTATGAAACATGATGAAGCCTCTGAGAACTATGGAATTGTGGATGCAAGTACTCAGCAATCTGGGGATCCAGTTTGTTTAGAAGGAAACAAAAAAAGAAAGAAAGGAAGAAGTTCTCAACAAATAACAAGGAAGAAAAAGAAACTGATTAATGAATGTAAAGGAAAGAAAATACATAGTAAAAATGATTCTGCTTTATTTTGTAACACACTGGTGACAGGGAATGAAGATATCTCTCTATCAGAAAACCCTCAGTCTACAGAAAAAGACATCACATTTCCAATGGAAAAGGTAGAAAAAATAGGCAAGGGGCAGGTGAAAAGGAAGAAATCAAAGCTGAACATGGAAGGATTGAAGAACATTACTGTAAGAAAAAAGAATAAGACAGATGTTGACTACATGGCTCAAGCTGTGGATTTACAATGCCAGCTGGATGAGAATTTAATACACAATGAAAACAGTGGAATTAATAAGACTAATAGTGATGAAGATCTATCCTTTGTAACAAGAGATAGAGCAGAAATCACTGTATTAGAAGCTGAAGATTCTTCAGAGATGGTCAGCAAAGATATTCTTGTAATTGGAGATTCAGTTATTAGAGGAATTGATACTTATACTTGCAGAGATGATAATAAACACCAAGTAGTGTTATGTTTGCCAGGAGCAAAAATAGAAGATGTGAAACAAGCCTGGGAATGCCTTAATGTAAGGAAGTATGGATCTGTTTTTATTCATGTTGGTACAACTGATGTCACCAACAAAGATTTTCTGACTGTTAGTCAGGAAATGACAGACCTCCTAGATAGTATAGCTTGTACTGGTGTTAGGGCATATTTTTCACAAATCACCTATAGAAAGGATAGTCAGGTCACTGTGAATGAAAAAGATTGGATAAACATCTAACTGGAAAAAATGTCCTGTTTTAAAAAATGGAAATGTGTAGAGCATCCAAGCCTTCTTTTGGGCACACGTGTTCAGACAGGATGGTATGCATTTGTCTAGATCAGAGAAGATAATTTTTGCAGGAGATATTTTTCAATATTTGACAAACACTAGCCAGGATTTTTGCCAGGTCAAAAATGTAACAGTGCACAGATAGCAACATTTGATGCATCTCTGATGGTTGTTAATGCTAGTAGCATTAATAATAAAGTTTTTTTTATTAGAAAATTTGCTATGTTTCCACAAGATTGATGTTATCATAGTTTGTGAAACATGGTTAAAGAACAATGACTGGAAA
Source organism: Protopterus annectens (assembly GCF_019279795.1). Taxonomy (NCBI): domain Eukaryota; kingdom Metazoa; phylum Chordata; order Ceratodontiformes; family Protopteridae; genus Protopterus; species Protopterus annectens. The sequence continues at coordinate 186,762,308 of NC_056727.1, forward strand.
CCAGTTTTGTCAGGGTATAAATGTTTTACTATAACACACATTCTAACAAAAAATAAGGTAGAGGTGTTATGATAGGGATTAAAGATAGTTATGAGACTTGTGATTATTACATGGGGCCGGATTTACAAAAGCTTGCACAGAGTTGTAGAGTAGAGTAAGACATCAGACAGCCAATATGTCTGCCGAGCGATCAAGCAAGAGCCGGCAGGGGCGTGCATGAGATCACTAAAGTAACTACTCTTGCACTGACAGCGTCATGGTATGCAAATTACCTCATTTGCTGCTGAAAGCTATGCAAATGAGGTAAATGTACAATCCAGGAAACACTAACATGTCCGTGGAAGAGTAGTGTTATTTGCAGAAATGTACTCCGTTGGTAATGGAGTACCTTTCTGCAAACTGCTAAACGGAGCTATGACAGCTCCAAATAAAGGATGCATCCAGTTGAAGAAGTATGCCAATGGCCAGATATAAGGTCATTGGCATTTTTAAATGTTTAAAATGATTAAAATCTAATTTTTTCCCCCGATCTCCGATGTTTAAGCATATCACAGCACCACGCAAATGTGTGGCGCTTAAAAAAACAATAAAATTATTTCAAAATAGCCAAAAATAGGCATTTTCACTAAAAAGCTTATCCTGCCATGCAGGTGAATGGCAGGCTGAAGACAACATGGCCACTGAGTACTGGTTGCTAAGGGGGGAAGCTCAGTGTGAGAGATGTAACCAAGCATTAGTAGGCAATCCTATGCAAATGAGGATAAGGATAGTGAATCCCAATTTTACCCAGCATGTGAGCCATGTCCCAAGAGTGTAAGTGTAGGAGTAGGTGAGTAGTCGAGTAGAAGATAGGTGACATCATGAGGGGTATGTCAGAAAGGCTGTATGCTTATTGGAGCACAGTGTCCTGTGTTTGCCCTGAGTTGCTCAGGATTGCAAGAGGCGTGTCTAGAGTTGTCCTTTTTGAAAACCAGAAACCAAAGGTGTACGCCGTGAAAATATCTGAAATTTCTTGCAAACGGGCACACAGCATGTGTGAGCGTGTCCGCGTGTTTGCGCTTGTTTGCACGGCGCTGCCCTGGGCGGAAACAGAAAGGGAAAAGGAAGGAAAAGAAGTAGTAGGAAGTTAACCAAGGAGAACTAGCAGAGCTGCCAGGTGAAATATATCAGAATCAGCCAATTACACATGCAGAAAACTAGCCCAGCCCAGCCCAGCACTTTAAACTCTGCAAACAGCATTCTTCCCTGTTTTTTCCCAAGAACTCTGCAACACTGCAGTATACAAAGAGGGAAAGCTTAAAAACTTTAAAGTAAGACAAAATGTTAGGGCTGCTCCTGCTATCATAAACCAACATGTACAAGGTGCTGAGGGTGGTGATGTTGTGAATGCTGCTGAGCAACCCACAGTGAGGAGATGGAGAAGAGTGTACAGACCCAGGGTAACCTACCAGGGGCTACATGAGCTGTAGATAGTGGAGTGCTATAGGGTGGACAGAGACCTCCTGCAGAAAATTGTTGAGCTGTGCCGGCCACGCCTCACTCACAGAAACAACAGAGGGGAACCCATCCCAGTGGATACCAGGGTATGTGTTGGACTAAGAATACTAGCTACAGGTGCCTTCCAGAGACCAACTGGTGATATGATGGTGATTTCACAGGCATCAGCATCCAGGGTACTGCACCAGTTCCTGGATGCCATGTCATGTCGGTGAGCATGTATATTTCCCCAATTCCCATGAGGCATTGGCCAGCAATATGCATCTTTTCCACCAAATAGCAGAATACCCTGAGGTAGTGGGTGCAATAGACTGCACGCACATACACATCAAAGCACCACCCGGTGAGCGAGGTAGGGTCTACATCAACTGCAAGGGCTTCCCCTCCATCAACTGCCAGGTTGTGTGCAATGCCCAGGGCATAATAATGAATGTGTGTGCTGGCTGCCCTGGAAGCTATCATGATTCCCACATCTGGCATCTGACACAGCTGTACCAGAGATTTGCCAGTGGGAACATCACTGACGGTCACCTAGTGGGGGATGCTGGATACACACTGGAGCTGTGGCTGATGACACCCATCAGAAATGCACACACATCCAAACAAGAACGCTATAATGAGGCACATGCACAAACAAGAAACATTATTGAGCATGTGTTTGGGATGCTCAAGTCACAGTTCCAGTGCATGGACACATCTGTTGGAGCCTTGCAGTACTCACCAACTACATGTACCCAAATTGTCATGGTATGTGCCATGCTACACAATATGATCCTGTGAAAACAGCTGCAGCAGGAACAGCATGGGACAGGGCCAAACATCCCCCCCACCATTGCCAAGGCCTGCACAGGCACAGCATGACTCAGAGGAGGAACAACCTGAGCCTGCCGCAGTAGGCAGAAGGAGGCATGCCCAGTATGTGCTGGCCTTGGCAAAGAGGTAACACATAGGTTCATAGGTTCATAGATTAGTACTAAGCTAACTGCCCTTGCGAGCCATTTTAAGCCTAGCCAATTATCCCTTGTGAGACTCAAACCCTGCACCTTGTGTTTGTGAGGCAAACACCTTAACCAGTAGGCTACCCTCCCAACCCAATAAATTCCCACTGTCAGTCTCAAACCCAGGACCTTGGTAACACTAGTCTGTATGACGTACCACTAAGCCATGACTCTCATTCATAGATTAGTACTAAGCTAACTGCCCTTGTGAGCCATTTTAAGCTTAGCCAGTTATCCCTTGTGAGACTCAAATCCTGCACCTTATGTTTGTAAGACAAACACCTTAACCATTAGGCCACCCTCCCAACAAATAGCACATGCACTGACTCAGTAGGAACCCTGGAAATGACACCTCTCTCTGACTCACACATACAGTAAAATGGATGCCTAACTTGACACTGCCTGTTTTCAAACATGTATAGAGAGTGTACTATGTGCATCCAACATAGGCAGCCCTGCAGCACCACCTGAGGCATGAGTGCCCTATTTTAAGCAATATAAAGCACTGCTATGCACATTTTACCAGTGTTGAGCATATTTAAATGCAAGTGTGTGTAGCTGCTCACCACGCTAATCAGCGCAACGTCGGGCAATGTTGAGCAATGTTGGGCAATATTGGGCAAAGTTGGGCAAAGTCGGGGAAGGTCAGGCAAAGTTGAGCAAAGTTGGGTAAACACGCTCACATCTGCTTTACTGTTCCTTAAGCATTCTGGTCTGCCCAGCAGGAAAATAAAAAGCAGTGACAGGGCTCGAACTCAGGATACTGTGCACTATAGTCACAGTACTGAACCACTAAGCCATGACAGCGTTTCATTGGCACAGACACAACTTAACTCACTCACACATACCAGTTGGGGGGGGTGGGGGGAGTCACATACCTAACAGTCACAGTCAGCAGGACAAATGTAGACAAACGCAAACACAAACAAATGCTGTATCATGCCCTCTGAAGAGGCATATGAGTAACCTCCCCCCAGGCCTGTGCAGACAGATAACAGCAGGCCAGGCAGTGTGATGTGGGTTGGGTAGGCTATGAAGTCACAAACTAATATGTGTGTAATTGGAAGCTAAGGTCTGTAGTGCAGTGGTATGCCTCAAGCCAGTACGATAGGCAACAGTACAGACTGAAATGGAGTACCTGACATAGCAGTGCAGGCCTAGCAAATGTGTACAAGTGTCAGGTGAACCCTTCATCTTATGTACACCCACAGTAACAATCAGGTGTGCCCCCCCGGGTAGAAATGTACAAATAATAGCTGCCCCCACTGTATGTAGAATGACTCATGGAAGCCCTGCAGGCACACTGTGCTTCCTGTCGATGTACAACACAAACGTAAGCCCTGAAGTAAAAATCAACTTGATTTTCACACACATATAGTATATATGCTCATACTGGCGTGCTCACACACTTAAACAAATTTAGCAAATTTCAGTCAGCAACATACTGAAAGGTCATACTTGGCTTGCTCACACACTTAGGCCATGTCTGAGTACAGCAGTGGGCCACACATATCTGGCAGTTGCAGTTCTTACTCCAGACACTTGTCACTATTCACCAATCCTGCCTTGTGCACATACTGATATGAAAACAGACCCATATTATATATTGGACACCTGTCATAATCAAACTATGTACTCCAAGTACTTAAGTTGTTCAAAGAAAGTGAAAAACCAAAGAAGATCAATAATAATCTGATCAGTATCATCAAAGAACAATGAGCACTCCTAACATTATCCAAGCCATGTTCAAAGAGTCCATAGAGAACCATGAAGTTTTCTTTCGCTATGTCATAAGTATCAATGTAAACTCATATATGTTCTGAGTTAGTGCAAACTGTAAATGAATACATGTATATGACTGACATTGCCAACATCTTGTCAGACAGGTTCATACATATTTACCCCCTTCTCACTGACAAAAGGGCCCATTATCATACCTGGAGATTGTGAAAACCCAGAAATCACATATAGAATGGTTAAACAGCTCTTTCCAAACCTAAAAACATGGCGTGTATGGGATAACATGGTTTCCCTGGCTGTGTCATATGTGAACTCCAAAACAAACAGACCCTGAACCTGAACAGTCTGTTGAGACTCACCATCTGTACAGGATATGAAACTATTGAATGGATTACAGCAACGTTTGGCACACTCCACGAGTGTTGGTGCACAACAGACAATGGGTACTATTGTCTTATATGCCTAATAAGCCTGATGTGCAAGGCCATGGGGTCCATCATTATGGAACTCATAAACAGAGCTATTGAGAGCCTACAAACTCCCAACTCTATCCATTTTGGTTTGGTCAGGGGCAGAGCATGGTTCCTAAACCTGCTAGAAAGTTTTCAAGGCAGTCACCCAGGACATGCATCAATGAAATGAGCTACACACAGCCTACATAGACCTTGAAAAGCCCTTTTCCAACATCCCAGACACATGTTGTATCCACAAAATCAACAACCTGTGCATAAACATGTATTTCATCTGATGGATTGCCAACTGGGGCTCAGATAGATCCCACAAGGTAAGAATTGTGGTCTCCTGTTCAAGCTGGTAACAACTGCTGTCCCCCATGGCTCAGTCCTGGGACCCCTCCTGTCTGGTGTATACTTTTCAGAAATACACTCAAACATGAGGGCTATGTTTAGCAAGGTTTGTGGATGACTGCAAAAAGGTTGTCATAATCAATGTTTGGGACAGCAGAGACATCCTTAAAAAGGGTCTCAGTCAGACAGATGTGGTGTCAAACTTATGGGCTCGAGCTACAGTCATCCAAATACCACATAGGTGCCAACACCCTAAATATGGAGGTAATAATAAGGGATCTATGGCACATGTGGATAGTCATCACTACTTCCAAAAACACATTCACAAAGTGGTTAGAAAATGATGCTATATGTTCCCACAAACTGCCAAGGTCTTTGCATGTAGGTCAAAGGAGGTTCCCCTCTACTCATCAGTCATCAGACCCATCATAGAGTACCACAACACACTTGCGATGAATCTGACTAGGCATCTTCAGCAGCTGGAAAGACCACTGACGTACCTCAACAAGAGCATTACTGGCCTCAAACAGTTGCCCCATGCAACAAGACTGAATTTAACTCAATCTGTACTCTGTTGCATACTGTCTACTCAGGTAATCTCTGCCCAACAGACAGGTCCATGTCCAATGCAGAACAGATATACATGTGCTATCTGAAGTAACCCCAAGCTCACTGTACTACATGCTCTAGGGATATCATCATCACAACAATAAATAGAACATGTTGGAGGGATACATTAATAATGCACAGACTTCCCTTTCTTTGGAACAGGCTCCCTCCCAACCTACATTAAGCTGAGTCCCTCACTGACGCTCTTCCAGAGGAGCTTTGATGAGTGTATGTGAAACTGAACTGTCACACCATGGATCATTTCATCAGCTCTACTACACAGAGGCCTAGGGAACTAACTCCATGAGTGGTGATAGCTGCACACTCTGGCCATACTAATATATGCCTTCAGGCAGATAGCCTATTACCTACCTAAGTACCTATATATATATGTAGGGGGAACACAGTATAATAAGCCAAAGATGGATGGGCAGAGATGTGTGTAAGAGAGTGACCATGACAGGGAGCCATCCAGGACTGTTTCACCCAGCACACATCCCAATGGCACAAAAGACATGAGGTGCACATCTCACCCATTGTACATAACAGCCACCAGTATCTGTAAGCATTACAGTGTATGTGGTCCATGTGCCTGCTGTTCAACATGACAGTACAATGAAGTACATATCTACTACCTGTACACATGTACCTGTCACATAGTCTACTACATATCTATGAACCTATCTTCAATAAGGCATATGTTAGCCTAGGCAAGTTGTGCAGCTTTCACCACCCCATCCGGTAGTCTCCCAAGCCCTCATTCTAATAGTTAGTACCCTAAGCCCCTTTCTAGTGGGGCTGCTGATGTGATGCCTGGCGTGAATTGTCTGTTTCCCATCCACTCATCAAGGTTCCTATTGAAGAGTGTCAGCGAGGGGCTCTGTCTGATGTACATTGGGACTCTGTTCCACAGTAAGGCAAGTGTCTGGGATGGTACTCTATCCCACCAGCATGTTGTATTCATTGTTGTGATGAGGTTCATATCCCTGGAGTGCGTAGGGCGACTCAATTTTATCTGTAGATGGAGCATGCTCAGCAGTTATGTGTTGGACATGGCTCTGTATGTTAGGCAGAGTGTACCTCTGAGTAGGCAGTACACAACGAACAGATTTAGTTTTACCAGTTGTGTTGCATAACACAACTGTTTGAGGCTAGTAATCCTCTTGGTGAGGTACCTCTGTGATCTCTACAGCTACTGGATATGCGTAGTTGAGTACATCCAAAATGGTGCATTGTACTCAATGATGGGTCTGATGACTTAAGAGTAGAGGGCCACCACTACCTCTTCAGATCCTGATGCAAACCCTTTGTTGATTAGGTGGGCCACATAGGATTTCCCCATCACTTTGGCAACATGGTTGTCAAAGGAAAGATGACTATCTACTTGTGTCCCTAGATCCCTTATTACCTTGTCAGTTTTAAGAGGGTAACACCTATGTGGTAGTTTGTGTGTACTTTGTTTTCACCAAAGGATATCACTATGCATTCCTCCACATTGAGCTTGAGGCCATGATTCTGACACCACACATCTGTCTCACAGAGTCCCTTCTGGAGAATATTTGTGTCATCCGGGGAATCTATTATGGCAAACACTTTACAGTTCCCAGCAAACTTAGTCAACCACAACCCTCCTGTGTTGGCATGTACATTTGAGAAGTCTATACCAAACAGAAGGGACCCCAGGACTGAACCCTGGGGGCCACCAGTTGTTACCAGTGTAGAGTTTGACATGTAGCCAGCAACTATTAGTTTGTGGAATCTATCTGTGAGCCAGTTTGCAATCCATCATGTGATGTATGGATTCTTGACCAGGTTGTTGAGTTCATCTATGATACCTGACTGGGGAATGGTGTCAAAGGCTGTAATGAGGTATAGATAGGCTGTGTTGAGCTCATTTCAATCATCTGTAGCCTGGGTAACAGTCTCAAAGAAATCTACCCAGTTCAGGAGGTGTGATCTGCATATGAGGAAGCCAAACTGGGTGTGCTCAACTGTGTGAAGGTTCACAATCTCTTTATTGTTTACTTCCATTATGATTGGCTCCATTTCCTTAAAGAGCAGACTCATCAGGCTCATCGAGCATGAATGCTAAGGGGTTTTTGTGGCCCTACCCATGTGGAGTGTGAAGAATGTTGCTGTGCAACATTCTATGGGTACATATCCTGTAGAGAGCATGTAGAGAGAGGTATAGCTATCCTTGATGAATATGGATACATCCCTGCCCTATGTGCTATGATCCAGGTTCTGATGCTGGAAGGTATGGAATGAGTAGTATCCTGGTAGTGCTGGTGTGCTCTCTGGAGCCTTGAACTAGGTTTCTGTTACTGCACAGATATCAATATTTTCCATACTGAGATGTGCCTTGAGTTTGTGCATCTGGAGGCTGAGACTTCTGGCAATGAGTAGCATTTAGCTAACTTTGTGGTTATTTGCGTTGGTTATGGGATCTGGTTTGTCCTGAGTGACCGGTGTTTCACACCTGAAGTCAATGGCTCATTGGTCCCATCTGACCATAAGCTAATTACCCTACATATCCACATTCTGGTCCCACCCCCCCATTAAGGAAACCATGTTAAAAAATGTCTCCAAAGTTAACTTCATGCTTCTTAAGACAGAAGTGCTGAACTTCAGGACACCCATGCAGATGGACAATACTGTTAAGACTACTGAATCCTTCACAATTGCACTTTATAAGCACTTACATGAGTGTATGCATTGTGCTATCCCAAACAGAACCAAGATGCTATCCTCCAAGAAAAGGAAGCCAATCTGGTGGTCCCCTGCCATAAACAAACTGCACAACAGAAGGAAGAAACTGTTGCAAAAGAGGGTAAAATCCCATGAGTGGAGGAGCTCCCTGGTCAGCCTCAGGAAGAAGCTGCGATCCCTGATAAAATCCTCCAAAGCTAGTTACAAGAACAAAGTCGACACTGATTCTAAAGACAACCACAAAGCATTCTATAGCTATGTCAAGAATCTCAATGGTGACACTCAGACCTGCTCTGAGTTAAAGCACAATGGCACTAAATATACAGACCCAACTGATATTGCCAACAGTCTGGCTGATAGGATCAGTGCTAACTTTACCCCCCTCTCACCCATGAAAGAGCACATCTCTATACCAGAAGAATGCAAAGTTGCTGTCATCATGGCTGCACAGGTAAAAAACACTCTCCAAAGCTAGGAATACAGCATCCATGGGACCAGATTACATCCCAGGCTGCGTTCTACACGAACTACAGAACGAACTGGCACCACACCTACATACCATGTTCAATCATAGCCTCACCTCAGGCTTTGTGCCTGCTGAATGGCACACAGTGACGGTTATCCCACTACACAAGGCGGGAGCCACCACGGACCGCGGGAACTAGCGCCCAATTAGCCTGATGAGCCTGGTCTGCAAGGCCATGGAATGTATCATCATAGAACTTATAAACAAAGACATTGGTAATGTCCAAACTCTGGACCACAACCATTTTGGGTTTGTAAAAGGCAGATCATGTCTCCTAAACCTGATAGACTTCTTTGAAGGAGTCACCAAAGCCGTAGACAAGGGTAAGGTGGTTCACACAGCCTATCTAGATCTTGCTACAGCTTTCCACACCATCCCCCACTCTGGAATTATGGATAAACCCACTAAACTAGGTATAAATCCCTATGTCACAAGATGGGTTGCCAACTGGCTGACTGACACAACCCACACTGTGAAAGTAGCAGACTCCAAGTCCAACTTTGGACCAGTGACAAGTGGAGTACCACAGTGTTCAGTCCTGGGTCCTGTCCTGTTTGGTATCTACTTCCCTGAAGTACAGGTTAACATGGAAGGTCTCTGGCTAATGAAGTTCCCAGATGACTGCAAACTAGGAGCCATAATCGAGACTACTAACAATGTGGACATCCTACAAAAGGGCCTCACAGAGACAGATGCCTGGTGTCAAAGCCATGGCCTCAAGCTCAATGACAAAAAGTGCATTGTCATCCCCTTTGGTAAAAACACTGTACCCATGAACTACAACATAGGTGGTAGTATACTTAACACCAAAAGTGTGATAAGATACCTTGGGACACAGGTGGACAGTAGACTCTCCTTTGATAATCACATTGCCATAGTAGTCAGGAAATCTTTCTATGTGGCACACCTCATCACAAAAGGTGTCCCATGCAGAATAAAAGAGGTCATTGTTCTCCTCTACTCATTACTCATTAGATCCATTATAGAGTACAATGCCCCTTTTGCTATGTACCTCACAAGGCATCTACTACAACTGGAAAGCCTGCAGAAATACCTCACAAAGAGGATTAGCAACCTCAAATACATGCCATACACAGACCGTCTAAAAACACTACAGCTTTACTCTGTCACATATCGCCTACTCAGAGGTTATCTCTGCCTAACATACAAAGCTATGTTAAGCACAGAGCTGTTGGACATGCTCCACTTAAAGAAATCCCAATCCCTCCGAGCGTCGGCCCCAAAACCCAGACTGGAATACTAAAGGAGGGGGTTTATCCATTTTCATAAAGGATACCCACACCTCCAGGTTAGTGGCACAGCATGAGGCCTTGGAGACCATGCAAGTGCAACTAACATTGGGCAAAGTTGCTTATCAGATCGTAGCCTGCTATAGATCACATACCTTGTCTCAGCACCCTCACTCAGTATTCCTGAGAACACTGGGAAATATAAAGGTCCTACCAAACACCATGATATGAGGAGATTTTAACTACCCAGACATTGACTGGGAGAATTGCTCGAGTACAAAGTCCTTTGCTCAATGCTTCCTAGATTTTATAAACTCAAACGGCCTGGAACAGCTGGTCACCATGCCCACTAGAGGCGACAACATACTGGACCTGATCATCACCAACATGGGGGATCAGTGTTCCACACCAGAGGTAAACCCCTCGCTGGTAATATCAGATCATAAAGTAATCACACTGGACATCCACATCCCGACCCCCCCCAGTTAACAAAATCACTGTGAAGAACTTTTCAAAAGTAAACTTCACACTTCTCAAGGCCAAAGTGGAAAGTTTCAAAGCCCCCTTGCTACAGGATAATGCTATCCAATCTGCAGAATCCTTTACAAGTACATTCTATGAGCATCTACAGGGATGCATGGATCAAGCCATCCCAATTAAAACCAAGACTCAATCCTCCAAATAGAAGAAACCAATCTGGTGGTCCTTGTCCCTAAATAAGCTATACAACCGAAGGAGGAAACTAACACATGATAGAGCAAAATTCCAAAAAGGAAAGGCATCATTGATCATTATTAGCAAGAAACTACGATCGCACATAAAAAAATCCAAGTCCAGTTTCTAAAGAAAAATTGCCAAGGAATCTAAAGAAAACCACAAAGCCTTCTTTAGCTATATCAAACATTTAGGTGGCAACTCTCAGATATGCTTTCAGCTACTGCAAAATGGCAAAAAATACACTGAACCAACTGACATTGCCAACATCCTGGTGGACAAGTTCAGTGCAAACTTCACCCCCCCTCACCCCCAAAAGAGCCCGTGTCCATCCCAGAAGAATGCAAAGCCCCAGACTTCATGGACATGCAGGTAAAAACAGCCCTCTCCAAAGCTAAGACCACAGCGTCAGTGGGACTGGATGGTGTCCCAGGCAGCGTCTTACACAAGCTCCAAAAGGAACAAAACCCTCACCTACATTTACTGTTCAGACTTAATCTTACCACAGGCTATGTACCCAAAGAATGGTGTACAGCAACAGTCATCCCACTCCACAAAGGTGGTGCTACAACAGAACCTGGGAACTATCACCCTATAAGCCTGACCAGCCTAGTCTGCAAAGCTATGGAGCGAATTATCATGGAACTCATAAACAGAGACATTAGGAACCTCCAGATACTGGACCCTACCCAATTTGGCTTTGTTAAAGGCAGATCCTGCCTCCTAAACCTAATTGACTTCTTTGAAACAGTTACCAAGGCCATAGATGAAAGGAAGGTAGTCCACACAGCCTACCTGGACCTCACTAAGGCCTTTGACACCATTCCCCACTCTGGCATCATAGACAAGCTTACAAAGAAAACAAGATAGAGCCCTACAGTGTGTAAGTTCACAGTATACTGATAAAAAGCACACTGCCATGACTGGGATTCCCTCACAACTCCTTTATTGAAACAATCTTGTACATTAAAAAAGATTGAGCGCTTTCTTCCCTATATCCAAGGATTCATCAGAATCTGTGTCTAGTAACAATTTCTCCCCTTAAATACTCTACAATAATGATGACATCATTTGTTACCCAAGTAATTAATAAAAAAGAGATGTTTAAAGTGCAACATACATCAATTCACTTCATTCTGTTGTGAACCCATAATACATTGTTTTCAAACCCATTCACATCTTAAAAACTTTGTGTGAAACACTTGTAAAAAACTTTATAAAAACGTTATAAAAAACTTTATATAAAACTTTATAAAAAAACTATATAAAATACTTGTAAAATACTTATTGTTAAAACACTGACATTCTTTTTCATCCCTATATATTGAGTATACTTCCACTTATAAATCATTTCATAACCTCCATTTTTTTATTCAGTAGAGGCTTTATTGATATAATTTCATTTAACCCTGGGGTTTGACTTGCTTGTAACTTAATTTGCCATCTTGTTTCTCTTTCTTCAATATGGCTTCTATAGTCTCCTCCCCTTGGGTTTTGTAGCACTCTTTCTAATATGCCAAATCTAAATTCTGTACACTTCAGGCAAACAATCAAATGCCTGTATAGGGCATTATTAAAATTTTTAGTGGATATTTGGTATGTGTGTTTGTATATCCTGTCCCTTAGTCTTCTCTCAGTTTTGCCTACATAAAAACTGGGACAAAATTTACACATAGCCAAATAAATCACTCCTGTAGTTTGACAGTTTCCTTTTTCAAATCTAACTACAGTTTTTAGAAAGTTATTAATTGTTACATTCTCTTCTGTGAAAATGTACTTGCATTGAGAACAATTCCCACATTTTGTGGTACCAAACCTATTTCATTTCTTTGTTACCATTTCAAAGGACTTTTTTTAAGTTAGGACCTACCTTATATACAAAATTTGGTTTAGAGCCTCCTATATTCCATAGCTTAGGGCTATTCTTAAGAATGGCCCAGTTTTTATTTACTATTTTTTCCACTTCAGAAGCTTTACTTCCACAAGGAACAACCATAGCTTTTTCAAATTTTTTTATTTTCTTCCTCTATTATGTTTTTGCTTTCCTTTATGATGCTGGAATTACCTAGAAGGGGTTTATATTTTTTCCCTCATTCTTTCCTTACATACTCTACATATTTGTCTATAACTTTAGTGGGATACCCTCTTGTTTGAAATAGTTTCGCTATTATGGATAATTCATCATCTATTTCTTCTTCTTTAGAGGTCATTCTCGCTACTCTTATTAATTGTCCTTTTAGAATGCTATTTTTTGTCTTAATGGATGATCACTGGAATATTGTAGGTAAGAATTACTAAAGGATGACTTCCTATATACCTTGGACTTGAAACAATTTTTATCTTTCTGTATGTATGTGTCTAAATAATTTATCCCATTCATGTCATACTTATATGTAAATTTTAGAAATCCTGAACTTCCATTTAGATATTGAACCAAATCTTTTATTCCACTCTCCAATCCTTTCCACAATATAAAAATGTCATCAAGGAATCTAACATATAAGGTCTTATGCTGAAAAAAGTCACTCGGGAAGACTTTCTTTTGATCCCACGTTAGCAATACCATGTTGGCAAAAATAGGGGCACATGAAGCCCCTATAGCCACCCCCCTATGTTGCCTGTAGTATTCACCTTCATATATTATGACATTATTTTCCAAAACTATTTCCATAAATTCCAGAATTAATTCTTTTTTGTCATTTCCTAATGTAGTATTCATGTGAAGACCTTCAAGAAACCAGTCTAAACCTTCTTTTTTGGGATGGATGTAAACAAATCCACTACATTTATAGTTAAAAAGATTATTTCTTTATCCCAAAGCTCTTTCCTTATTCTTCCAAGAAAATCCCATGAATCTTTGAGAATGTGCTCCCCATTCAACACTTGCTCTTTTAACCATCTATCAATGACCACTCCAAAAGGATATGTTTTTGACCCATGACTATCCACAATAGGTCTAAAAGTTAGGTTTTCTAAACCTTTGTGTGTCTTGGGTATTCCAAATATAGTAGCCACTTTTGGTTTCATTACTTTAAGGTAATTATATAACTCATCTGAAATTCTTTTTTCAATGAGATATTCTTCTATATAGTAATCAATCTTTCTGTGGCTAATATTCATTTCATTCAGTGAGGATGGTTGATATGTGTTTGTGTCATTCAACATCTCAAAAATTTTTTGGGAATATTCTAAGGTGTCATAAAATACCATTCCACCCCCTTTATCGGGTCGCATTATTCTAATAGTCTTGTCATCTTTTAATGCCTTTACTTTTCATTCTGTAGATGTCTTCCATAATAGCTTTTTCTAATATATTTAGAGTCGGATCTAGTGGTGGATTATAAACACTTTTGTTCTTAGGTTCTATACTTTTAAACCTCTTTTCACCTTTGGTTTGATCATTAAATAAATAAGCCAGATTTAGTTTTCTCATGAACATTTGTAATTCAATAACCATTTCAGTACAGTCAAAACATTTTGCAGGTACAAATTTTAGACCTTTCATACACAGATGAAAATGTTCTTTACCTAATTCTATCCCTGCAAAATTATATATGTAAAATCCATCCATTGTGTATACTATGCCATCCTTCCTAATACTTTCTACCATCTCTGCCTTTTGTTCCTGTTCCTTTTGTTCTGTACACTCTCCCATTGTTCCCTGTCTTCATTCCTGTCCCACATCCCAATCTTGTTGATACTGAAAATTTTGAGGTTCATAATTTTTTCTATTATACTGCTCATTATTATAGGGTTTTCCTTTTGTCCCATATCTTTGTTTTCCTTTATATCCATTTCTATTCTTGTCTATTTACTCTCCATTTCCTTTTAAATTTTGTTTTATTAAGTATGCCCTACTGTTTTTATATTTATCCAAGTCTCTTTGCATTTTCTTACATTTTGTTTCAAATAACCTGTTACACTTAAACTCAATGTTGTCCATTTTCCTAAAATATAAACTTTCATATTCTATAAATAAAAGATCATTCTTAATTTTTCTGTCCAATACTTCTGCTTGTCCAATAAGTATACTCAATTTTTTATCATTATTCTTAATAATCTTTTCCATCATTTCTATCCCAAACCTATTAAACATCTTTATAAATTCAGAAATTAAATTGTCATCATAATCTAGACCAAAGGGGAACTTATAAGTCCTTAGTCCCCTTGGTACAATTTTTTTTAAAATACATTCTGATAAATAACCATTTTCTAATTGAAGTTTCTTGATTAAAAACATTTTTCATTAAAAACTAAAAATTATTTCTTTGACATTCCCTTCAAGTTTATCACTTTTCACATTAGGATCACTTTTTGTATTATTCACACTAATTTTATCTGAAAACACGTACTGTTTGCTTAAAAGGGAATCAAACCCCTTGCCATGTCCAATGTCTTTGTTTTGCGGTACACTATTTTCAGAATTACTCACTTGTCTCGGAGGTGTATGTGTATACTGATGACTGCTCCACACATTCCGCTGCTCTCCATGTCCCTGTTTACTTCCACTGTGCGGGTTACTCTCGTATCTAACCTTGGAGTAAGAGATGGTTTCTTTTGGCCTCGCCCCCATTCTCATGGCTTCCGACACCCTCTTGTCACAAATTACCAAGCCTCCCTGCAGATGTAAGCTTTTAGCAAAGCTCCCATTTTGAATTTGTTTGGCATTCGCCTTGCCTTCACCATTTTCCTCTTCAGGCAGTTCACCTCTCGTCTCAATGTGAGTGACGTCATTTAAAGAGTGACGCTTCCTTTTAGTGTGCGTGCTTTTACTTTGTTCTCCAGACTGTGTGAATAGTTCTATGAGCCTAATTAGCTCTCCCTTCACAATAGCCAGCTCTGAATGTACCTGGTTTAACTCCTCTCTTCTAATGGGGGAGAAAATCATCGGTAAATTGTCCAGGGAATCCATTCCATGCAGCAGGCTCTTAAAGTCCACAAAGAAAACAAGATCGAGCCCTACAGTGTGTAAGTCCACAGTATACAGATAAAAAGCACACTGCCACGACTGGGATTCCCTCACAACTCCTTTATTGAAACAAACTTGTACATTAAAAAAGATTGAGTACTTTCTTCCCTATATCCAGGGATTTCATCAGAATCTGTGTCTATTAACAATTTCTCCCCTTAAATACTCTACAATAATGATGACATCACTTGTTACCCAAGTAATTAATAAAAAAGAGATGTTTAAAGTGCAACATACATCAACTCACTTCATTCTGTTGTGAACCCATAATACATTGTTTTCAAACCCATTCACATCTTAAAAGCTTTGTGTGAAAAGCCCCAGACTTCATGGATATGCAGGTAAAAATAGCCCTCTCCAAAGCTAAGAACACAGCATCAATGGGACTGGATGGTGTCCCAGGCTGCGTCTTACACAAGCTCCAAAAGGAACTAAACCCTCACCTACATTTACTGTTCAGACTCAACCTTACCACAGGCTATGTACCCAAAGAATGGCGTACAGCAACAGTCATCCCGCTCCACAAAGGGGGTGCTACAACAGAACCTGGGAACTATCGCCCTATAAGCCTGACCAGCCTGGTCTGCAAAGCTATGGAGCGAATTATTATGGAACTCATAAACAGAGACATTAGGAACCTCCAGATACTGGACCCTACCCAATTTGGCTTTGTTAAAGGCAGATCCTGCCTCCTAAACCGAATTGACTTATTTGAAACAGTTGCCAAGGCCATAGATGAAAGGAAGGTAGTCCACACAGCCTACCTGGACCTCACTAAGGCCTTTGACACCATTCCCCACTCTGGCATCATAGACAAGCTTACAAAGAAAACAAGATAGAGCCCTACAGTGTGTAAGTTCACAGTATACAGATAAAAAGCACACTGCCACGACTGGGATTCCCTCACAACTCCTTTATTGAAACAATATTGTACATTAAAAAAGATTGAGCTCTTTCTTCCCTATATCCAAGGATTCATCAGAATCTGTGTCTAGTAACAATTTCTCCCCTTAAATACTCTACAATAATGATGACATCACTTGTTACCCAAGTAATTAATAAAAAAGAGATGTTTAAAGTGCAACATACATCAATTCACTTCATTCTGTTGTGAACCCATAATTCATTGTTTTCAAACCCATTCACATCTTAAAAACTTTGTGTGAAACACTTGTAAAAAACTTTATAAAAACTTTATAAAAAGCTTTATATAAAACTTTATAAAAAAAGACTATATAAAATACTTGTAAAATACTTATTGTTAAAACACTGACATTCTTTTTCGTCCCTATATATTGAGTATACTTCCACTTATAAATCATTTAATAGCCTCCATTTTTTTATTCAGTAGAGGCTTTATTTATATAATTTCATTTAACCCTGGGGTTTGACTTGCTTGTAACTTAATTTGCCATCTTGTTTCTCTTTCTTCAATATGGCTTCTATAGTCTCCTCCCCTTGGGTTTTGTAGCACTCTTTCTAATATTCCAAATCTAAATTCTGTACACTTCAGGCAAACAATCGAATGCCTGTATAGGGCATTATTAAAATTTTTAGTGGATATCTGGTATGTGTGTTCGTATATCCTGTACCTTAGTCTTCTCTCAGTTTTGCTTACATAAAAACTGGGACAAGATTTACACATAGCCAAATAAATCACTCCTGTAGTTTGACAGTTTCCTTTTTCAAATCTAACTACAATTTTTAGAAAGTTATTAATTGTTACATTCTCTTCTGTGAAAATGTACTTGCATTGAGAACAATTCCCACATTTTGTGGTACCAAACCTATTTCATTTCTTTGTTACAATTTCAAAGGACTTTTTTTAAGTTAGGACCTACCTTATATACAAAATTTGGTTTGGAGCCCCCTATATTCCATAGCTTAGGGCTATTCTTAAGAATGGACCAGTTTTTTTATTTACTATTTTTTCCACTTCAGAAGCTTTACTTCCATAAGGAACAACCATAGCTTTTTCAATTTTTTTATTTTCTTCCTCTATTATGTTTTTGCTTTCCTTTATGGTGCTGGAATTACCTAGAAGGGGTTTATATTTTTTCCCTCATTCTTTCCTTACGTACTCTACGTATTTGTCTATAACTTTAGTGGGATACCCTCTTGTTTGAAATAGTTTTGCTACTATGGATAATTCATCATCTATTTCTTCTTCTTTAGAGGTCATTCTCGCTACTCTTATTAATTGTCCTTTTAGAATGCTATTTTTTTGTCTTAATGGATGATCATTGGAATATTGTAGGTAAGAATTACTAAAGGATGACTTCCTATATACCTTGGACTTGAAACAATTATTATCTTTCTGTATGTATGTGTCTAAATAATTTATCCCATTCATATCATACTTATATGTAAATTTTAGAAATCCTGAACTTCCATTTAGATATTGAACCAAATCTTTTATTCCACTCGCAGATCCTTTCCACAATATAAAAATGTCGTCAAGGAATCTAACATATAAGCTCATATGCTGAAAAAAGTCACTCGAGAAGACTTTCTTTTGCTCCCATGTTAGCAATACCATGTTGGCAAAAAGAGGGGCACATGAAGCCCCCATACCCACCCCTATGTTGCCTGTAGTATTCAACTTCATATATTTTGAAATTATTTTCCAAAACTATTTCCATAAATTCCAGAATTAATTCTTTTTTGTCATTTCCTAATGTAGTATTCATGTGAAGACCTTCAAGAAACCAGTCTAAACCTTCTTTTTTTGGGATGGATGTAAACAAATCCACTACATCTATAGTTAAAAAGATTATTTCTTTATCCCAAAGCTCTTTCCTTATTCTTCCAAGAAAATCCCATGAATCTTTGAGAATGTGCTCCCCATTCAACACTTGCTCTTTTAACCATCTATCAATGACCACTCCAAAAGGATATGTTTTTGACCCACGACCATCCACAATAGGTCTAAAGGTTAGGTTTTCTAAACCTTTGTGTGTCTTGGGTATTCCAAATATAGTAGCCACTTTTGGTTTCATTACTTTAAGGTAATTATATAACTCATCTGAAATTCTTTGTTCAATGAGATATTCTTCTATATAGTAATCAATCTTTCTGTGGCTAACATTCATTTCATTCAGTGAGGATGGTTGATATGTGTTTGTGTCATTCAACATCTCAAAGATTTTTTGGGAATATTCTAAAGTGTCATAAAATACCATTCCACCCCCTTTGTCGGGTCGCATTACTCTAATAGTCTTGTCATCTCTTAATGCCTTTAATACTTCACTTTCTTTCCTTCTCAAATTATTGCTCCCCAATCTATGTTGTTCTTTACTTTTCATTCTGTAGATATCTTCCATAATAGCTTTTTCTAATATATTTAGAGTCGGATCTAGTGGTGGATTATAAACACTTTTGTTCTTAGGTTCTATACTTTTAAACCTCTTTTCACCTTTTGTTTGATCATTAAATATATAAGCCAGATTTAGTTTTCTCATGAACATTTTTAACTCAATAACCGTTTCAGTACAGTCAAAACATTTTGCAGGTACAAATTTTAGACCTTTCATACACAGATGAAAATGTTCTTTACCTAATTCTATCCCTGCAAAATTATATATGTGAAATCCATCCATTGTGTATACTATGCCATCCTTCCTAATACTTTCTACCATCTCTGCCTTTTGTTCCTGTTCCTTTTGTTCTGTACACTCTCCCATTGTTCCCTGTCTTCTTTCAGTCCCACATCCCAATCTTGATACTGAAAATTTTGAGGTTCATAATTTTCTCTATTATACTGCTCATTATTATAGGGTTTTCCTTTTGTCCCATATCTTTGTTTTCCTTTATATCCATTTCTATTCTTGCCTATTTACTCTCCATTTCCTTTTAAATTTTGTTTTATTAAGTATGCCCTACTGTTTTTATATTCATCCAAGTCTCTGCATTTTCTTACATTTTGTTTCAAATAACCTGTTACACTTAAACTCAATGTTGTCCATTTTCCTAAAATATAAACTTTCATATTCTATAAATAGAAGATCATTCTTAATTTTTCTGGTGGACAAGTTCAGTGCAAACCTCATCACCCCTCACCCCCAAAAGAGCCCGTGTCCATCCCAGAATAATGCAAAGCCCCAGACTTCATGGACATGCAGGTAAAAACAGCCCTCTCCAAAGCTAAGAACACAACATCAATGGGACTGGATGGTGTCCCAGGCTACGTCTTACACAAGCTCCAAAAGGAACTAAACCCTCACCTACATTTACTGTTCAGACTCAACCTTACCACAGGCAATGTACCCAAAGAATGGCGTACAGCAACAGTCATCCCACTCCACAAAGGTGGTGCTACAACAGAACCTGGGAACTATCGCCCTATAAGCCTGACCAGCCTAGTCTGCAAAGCTATGGAGTGAATTATCATGGAACTCATAAACAGAGAAATTAGGAACCTCCAGATACTGGACCCTACCCAATTTGGCTTTGTTAAAGGCAGATCCTGCCTCCTAAACCTAGTTGACTTCTTTGAAACAGTTACCAAGGCCATAGATGAAGGGAAGGTAGTCCACACAGCCTACCTGGACCTCACTAAGGCCTTTGACACCATTCCCCACTCTGGCATCATGACAAGCTTACCAGCTTGAACATTAACCCCTATATCATGAGATGGGTGGCCAACTAGCTCACGGATAGAACACACATGGTCAGAGTTGCAGGTGCCATGTCCGACTGTAAACCAGTCACAAGTGGCATCCCACAGGTCTCGGTCCTGGGACTTCTCCTGTTCAGTATATACGTCTCTGAGGTACAGGCAAGCATGGAGGGACTATGGCTGACCAAGTTCCCAGATGACTGTAAACTGGGGGCCATAATCGACTCTCTGGCTGACACAGACATCCTCCAGAAAGGTCTTACAGAGACAGATACCTGGTGTCAAAACCATGGCCTCAAGCTGAATGGATAAAAAATGCATAGTCATCCCCTTTGGAAAAACAAAGTGCACACAAATTACCATATAGGTGGTAATCCACTAGGTAGGGAAAATGTAATTAGGGACCTGGGGACCCAGGTAGATAGTAACCTCTCCTTTGATAATCACATTGGCAAAGTGGTTAGTTATTTCTTCTATGTAGCCCACCTAATCGCGAAAGGGTTCACCTCTAGATCAAGAGAGGTCATTGTTCCCCTCTACTCATCACTCATTAGGCCCATAATGGAGTACAATGCCCCAATTGGTATTACCTTAATTGGCACATGCAACAACTGGTAAGACCACAGAAATACCCCACCAAGAGGATCATGGGCCTCAAAGAGATGCCCTATGCAGCTCGACTAAAGAAACTCTAGCTCTACTCGGTTGCTTACTGCCTGCTCAGAGGTGATCTATGCCTGACGTATAAGGCCATGTCCAACCCGGAATTAATGGACATGCTCCACCTCAAGAAAAAACAAATCTCTTAGAGTCACACGGTCCAGTGAATTAAACCTCAGCAAAGCAATAAACAGGAGGTGCTGGAGGGATAGATTCCTGTCCCAGAGAATTCCCTCACTCTGGAATAGAATCCCAGCTGATGTTAGGCAGAGCCCCTTGCAGACTCTCTTCAAGAGGAATCTTGATGAGTGGATGGGAAGTTGTAAATTTACCCCTGGGATTACTTCAGTGGCCCTGCTAGACAGAGACCCAGGAAACTAATTTAAAAGGGAGGCGAAAGCCAACACATTCTTGCTAGGCTTATAAATGCCCTTGGGCAGATAGCCTAGTACCTACCTATGAACCTATGAACCTACACGCTCTAGGGACCTAAACCTTGTCCACCACAATAAACAGAACATGCCGGAGGGATAGATTCCTGTCCCACAGACTTCACATACTCCAGAATAAACTACCTATCTATATCAAACAAACCTCCTCAGTAGCACTCTTCAAGGAAAATCTTGATTATTGGATGGGAAATAGGAAATTCACCCTGGGGATCACTTCTGTGTCTCTGCACGACAGTGGCACAGGAAAATAAATTTATTGGGTGGCAAAAGCCAAGGTACCTTTTTGGCTGGCCTTGTATAGGCCCCAGGGCTGATAGACTAGTACCTACCTATGAACCTATGAACCTTTGAGCCTTGCCTAAAAAAGGTAATATGGGGACAGCACGAGCCTTGGCCAGTATTCAGAAGCATAGGGGTGACAGGTGCAAACCATCTGTAGTGAAGCAACAAGGCTTGTCTATCATGTCATCAGAGGCAGACATAGACTGGATCCCCTTTGAATGACACCAGAAGCTCAGCCAATTGTTGAAGTTTATCATCTTTCTGTTATATTGCAGTATCATGTAGGTGAAGGTAAGATGCTACTCAAGGTTTGACCCTGTGTGTGCCAGCATGTGGTGCATCAACCCATATATGATATGGTCATGGCCTATACATACAATACACTCACAATACACCTAGTATGATAAGCCTGCTGAGGTTAGCAAATGTGAAAAAGAACCTTTGTGCAAACTGTCAGCAAGTAATGTCTGTATTGCACCCTGTAACTCCATATTGCTTGCTGAAGTGTAAAGACGTACTTAGTTTGGATTAAGAACACCGCATTTGCTAACTGTGTGTGTCTCCCTGGGGAGAAGCAACCTTTTTGGAGACTACTCAAACACCTTAAAAGTGGTATACTCATTTTTGTCAAGTCTGATGATGTCACCATCCTACAAATATACCTGTGGAAAAGAGAAATCCCAGTAATGTGTATAGTGCATTGTGTAAATGTGTACTGCTGTAGTATCATAATGTAGTTTGGTAGGGATTTGAATCCTGCACTTGCAAACTGTGTGTGTCTCCCTGGGGAGGAGCAATCTTTATGGAGACTACTCAAACACCTTAAAAGTGGTATACTTATCTTTGTCAAGTCAGATGATGTCACCATCCTACAAATATACCTGTGGAAAGGTGAAATCCCAGTAATGTGTATAGCTCGTCGTGTAAATGCATAATCCTGTAGTATCATAATGTAGTTAGGAAAGAATTTGAATCTTGCACTTGCTGACTATGTGTGTGTGTGTGTGTGTGTGTGTGTGTGTGTGTGTGTGTGTGTGTGTGTGTGTGTGTGTGTGTGTGTGTGCCTGTGTTCCATGTGAGTGACACCATTGGCCAATGTGGAGTGAGTTTTGATTTTTATAGTGTATGACATATCACAATGACAACTGTATGTGCATTACACATGTAAGGTAGCTGTGGGGTAAATCCATATACATACATGTGACCTCAAGTATTTCATAGGTGGGTACTATGCTTTCTCCATGAACGCATGTGTTATCTTTGCCAGAGCATGCTGGCGCTTTCCAGACCTTAGGTCACCTCTGTATGCTTGTAACAAGCTTAGCCACTGCAGTGATCCCTGAGCTATGCTTCCATTTCACATCCACTCATCACGGTTTCTATTGAAGAGTTTGAGTGAGGGTTTATGCTTGAGGTATATTTGAAACCTGTTCCAAAGCAAGCAAAGTCTGGCAAAGATGACTAATCATTATAGGTGTGCAACAATCTCTGTGGATCTGCATGCAAACCCTTTATTGCTTATGTGCTCCACAGAGGGATTTCCAAAACCCTTTGGTAATGTTATTATCAAAGGAGAGATGACTTAACACATGGATCTATGTATACATTAGTACATGTTCCACATTTTGGGGGCTACTACCTATGTGGTACTCTGGGGATACTTTGTTTTATAAAAGTGGATAACTATGCTTTCTTAGGCTTATAGCTTTACAGCATGAGTTTGACACCAGGTATCTATCTGTATGATACCCTTTTGGAGGATGTGTATGTCATCTGGAGAATAAAGTATAGCCCACAGTATGCATTTTCATCAAACGTGGGCAGACATATCCCTACTGTGTTTGCTTGTACCTAAGAAAGCTATATGCAAAACAGGAGTCGTCCCAGGACTGAGTGCAGGTGAATACCACTTGTTACTGGCATAGAATAGTACATGGAGGCTGCAAATGTTACTGTGTGTCCTACATCTGTGCATCAGTTGTCCAGCCATCATCTAACAATCGTTTATGGTCAGTCTGTTGAGGTTATGTCTAATACCAGTATGTGGGATGGGTATGATTTGCTGGTGAGCTATAGCTTGGCTGTGTTGACCTCCCCTCCCCCACCTATAGCCTTGTCGACTGTCTTGAAGTCTACTAGGTGTAGGAGCCATGATCTGGCCTTTAGAGAACCTAAGTGGGTATGGTGCAGTGTTTGCAGGTTCATAATGTCTCTGTTAATGAGTTCCATAAAGCTGTGCTCCATAGCCTTCCAGATAACATTGGATTGGCTTATAGGGTGAGAGTTTCCAGGACCTGTTGTAGTTCTACACTTAATCAATTTATGTTAACATTTGCACTGGGTGTGATGAGGGTGGACAGGTTTAAGAATAAGTATATTAGAGGGTCAGGCCAGGTTTGAAGGTTAGTAGACCATACCAGATAGGCAGGATTAAGTTGGTTTGTACATGTGCTGAGGAGGGATGCAGAGTATATTGTGAAATAGATGCTAAGGATGAAGCTGCCAGGTAACAGGAAAAGAGGAATGCCTAAGATGAGGTTTATGGCTGTGGTGAGAAAGGATATGCAGGTGGATGGTGTGACAGCGCAAGATGCAGAGGGCAGGAAGACAGGGAAACAGATGATGTACTGTGGCGACCCCTAATGGGAGCATCTGAAAGGAGAAGAAGACGTTGTAGCTCAACCCTTGCAGACTGTGAACACCATTACCATACGTCATTCCACATATATGTAACCTGTATAGAGGCTCCATCTAGACAGAGCGTTTAGGTGAGTGGTGACTTCATATGTCAGCTTGTGTATGACACAGACAGGGACACTGTCCAGTACCATTGCCACTGTGGTGTGGACCTTGTTAAAGAGATGTTTTAACTAGAGTGTCTGTGAATCATCAGGTATTATGTTCTGCAGGTCTGGAAATGTGGCCCTTGTATAGCGACAGGGTGGTGAAATCTGCATTCAAACTGTCTGACAAGGAATTGGTAATGTCATTCAGATAAGTGTACTTTGTGACCTATTACATTAACTGTGACCCAATCTGAGATTTCCCCTGTAGATTATGAACAACAGTAAAGACAGCTTTATTGTTGTCCTTGGAATTGTTGCTATTTTGTATTTTGAAGCTTGCCTTGTATGTTTATTGAGGGATTGAATTTTCCAAATGATACTGACCAGAGAGGTTATCCCTTCTTGGTATGTAACTCTTTTTTGGTATAACATCACACCTTCTATTATATATTTAGTTTATGGCAGGGGTCCATGAGACTAATGCACTTTTACTGTATAAGTGAGAATTTCTTGTGTTTGTGATAGCACAGTCCATGCAACCCTGTAGGTGAACAGTGTGCATTAATACAGGATTATGCAGCTGGGACACTGTTAACCTTCGTAATGCAAACCAATGACAGATAGGAACAACTGCATCTCCCACAGCACAGTGTCAACCCATGTCATACACACACATGCGTACTCAAGTTCCAAAATGTGTGTAGTACAATGCATATTGGCCACCAATAGAAACTATGGAGTGTTAATACTGGCCAATACAGGGTATGTCACCCTGCCCATGTGTCCAATATGCACGTACAGGCAGACAGTGTACCTCCACCATATTCACAAATTTACACCTGCAAACCTGTGCTGCACACACCCCACACTTAATGTCCACTGTCTAACACATGCTGACACAACTACACACATCAGCCAAATGGCACATGGGCAAACAAAACACAATTGGAATAAACACTGGTGGAAACAATACAACATTGCTAATTACAGCTTTAATGCATCATGCCTGCTCAGCTACACCTTCAAAGATATCATTACACTTTACTGCTGACAACATGCTATACATTCAACCATTGCTATACTTTACCAAAGTCACCCTGTGCATCAGCACCATGTTAGCCTGTTCCTGAATTAATGTTACAGATGACAGGAGGTGGCACAGGTTTCATCATATGCACAGGGTGAGTTGTTGGTTTGCCAGAGGCCTACACTGAGCCATACGATCGACATGCAGGTGTAAGTGTGTGTGTGAGGGCCATGACTACTGTTATGGGCCAATGTAGATGTAATGTGTGTGGGTATGTGTTTGCCCTAGGTTTCTGGTTTATGTGTGTGTGTCTGCATGCACACAGTTCCACCATGTGGCTGCCATATACGGGGATTTGTGGGACAGCTACAGACTGTACCTGGCAGGCTTTACAGATCACCGTCTCTGGCCATGAATACGGAACCTGTGCCTGGCAGGGGTGCTGCAGACAGTATCAGGTCCTAATCCAGACTGGATACTATCTTCTGAGGTTGACATATGTCCACTGGATCCTGGTCCCTGCTGAGACTGGCCAGAGCCACGTGCACGTGGTCTTCTAGGACAGTCTATGGACAGCCCCTCCAACATTGCTGGTGATGGTACTGGCACTACTGGAGCAGCTGTGACTTGCTGGACATCCTTGGCAACTTCCAGCTGCTGATGTTGCTGGCATATGTCCATGTCAATGTCTCAACTGTCCCACACTGTCCTGACACATGGACATGACATTGTGTAGGACATCCAATGTCTCACCCCAACGTCTATCAATGACCTCAGTGTAATTACATATGGCACCTGCTAGGTCATGGATACTGTCATTTACAAAGGTGTTATGAGCCCTTTGTGCCCTTAGTCTCTGTCTGGTGTACCGCTCCATTCATGCCTGTGCCTCCATGACAGCCTGGAACATGCATGTAGTTGAAAGAGTTGTGGCACGTCTGCCAGGGGCATGATGACCAGTAGTGCTCTGACGAGAACCCCTGGGCATCTGCCTATGTGGTACCGTTCCAGACATCTGGCTATGGCTGCTGTGTCCTGATACATGTGCCATAGATACCACACTGTCCTGGTCAGTGCCAACTATACACTGTCCATCAGCTAAGGGCAATGGTGATGATGGATGTGCAGACAGTATGACTGTGTGCATGGATGGGGTGGAGACTTGTGTACTGTCAATTGGTGGCCCAACAACAGACCCTGACAAACCTGCCTGTGCCTCAACACACCTATCCCCTTGATCACTGTCTGCCTCAGTGACATCAGGTTCCCTGCTGTACTGAACCAGCCCCACCTCAGCACCTGTGAGAGGAAAACAGGAAACACACTTTAAGACCTGAACATAATGTCAGACCACATGCACACATGCACATGTGCACATGCATACATGCACACATGCACACATGCGCACCCACAAATACATTCCTCCCTAAAGCAGACACACACACACACACACACACACACACACACACACACACACACACACACACACACACACACACACACACACACACACACACACAAACACCAGCAATCTCAGAACATACACAATAGCAGGTGATGGTGGGGTACAGTATCACAAGCAAAACAGTCATATCACACATGTCAGTATGCAGGACATGTGTTGCTCAACAGCATGCAGTGCAAGTGTAGACAGTCCGTGTTACTAACACTATACATGTCTTTGATGCATGTGTTTTGTTATTAGGTGGTTGGCCTCCCCCTGGAATGCAGTACATACATGGACACAACATTGCTGTGCAAGTATTCAAAACTCTGTAATGTACTGTGCACCATAACTCACAGGTCTACATACCATGGCTGGATGTGTATCTGTGTGTCAGATAGGTATCCAATGATGATTACAGCCTCTGTGTCTTTAGCAAATAATTGTGGACACAGTTTTAGCACATGCATGATGAGTATTCACACAACATCATCGGTGGTGCATGTATAATTGATGGAATACCATTCGTCCACATACCCAATGTACAGTAGTTATGGTGAGTGTAGATCATATTGTGGACATGCCAGTGTCATCCATGACATGGCATGCTAAACACAACTGCATATTTAAACATCACACATACCCAATGTGTGTCATATGACCTAGCCACTCAATAGCATCACAAGACATATAGGTGTCAGTTGTGCAAATGGTGATTGGTATGCATATTGTTTAGAGGTGCATATGCTTGCACACACACAACATTGAGCAATGGAAGCTATGTGTAGTACTGTGGTTACAATAACTAAATGGGGTATAGTACCATAGGCCATCATCATGAAGCATCATGTGGTCACTCAAGGATACAAATGTTTCCCAAACCAGCACTAATCATGCTGTACCAGAACTGCACTACCTTGGCTACATTCACCATGTCACAATCAGTTGTTACATGGGTTTGTAAGGAGGCCAATAAGGAGCATTCCCTGACATGAATGTGTAGTGTGTTGCAGAGTGTTTAAATGCTCCATGATAGGCCTCTACCCCTCAGGTATATTATGTGTAATGTGTGGATGAGATTTTGGATACTGGAGTGTGTCTTTACAGAGGGTTTGTGAATCCTTTATGTGTAGCATGTTAAAATGCTCTGTGTATGACATAGTTGTGTATGTTATGTGCATGTTGAGTATCAACTTTGCCTATCCAATGGTCACTACAGTAGCCACATTTGTTTGAGATGATCTGGGTATCGCATGTGTTTGAGGCAGCTAATTACATTAGTGGGATGTGCGTGGTCTTACACCAAACATGCACAGCATGCATTATGGGTAGGTGTGTTACATGTGTACATGGCCTACACCTTAACTATGACATGCACTTTTTATTTACAATAATAAATGTAGAACACACTCACCAGCATCTGTCCACTGCCTTGATGTCACCCCAGAGGGACCTACATAGAGATGAGACAGTTTGTCAGTGGCCACAACTGTGGCATTGCTACTGTGTGTTTGCAATCTTACAGTAGAACAGCAGTTTACATTCATAGGCCTACAGATTATGTTCCAAATGATCAGTATTGCACAACAACAGGCTCCACATCTTCTAACTACACACTCCACATCTCACCTATGCATGATCTACCAATACAGATATCAGTAGTCTACAGATATGCCATGTTACCTGCATGCTCTATGTGTGGTTGCTGGGTGGCTCCAACCTCCATCATGGTGTATGTCTGCTGCTGTTGTTGTTGGGCAGGTGCCACGAGGCTCAGGAGCAGCTCCTCCACTCTGGTGAGGGGGGATGGATATTAAAACCACCTCCTGTTGCAAGCTGTTGTCTCCACACATCAGAAGCACGCTGACGGACATGTCTGAGTAGATCACTGCAGTGGTGGCTTACCTGCTCATATGTCCGGTTATGCAGGCCTACCTCATTTACTCTCCGGACAACATCTTGCCACATTGCAGTACGCTCCTGCTGGTTCTGGCTGGTTTATGAGAACATTATACTGTAGTGCTGAATCATACAGCTAGTAATGATCTCATCTTCAGCATTACTATAGCTGGGATTTCTGTGATGTGCCATGATCCCTGGAAGACATAAAGAAAAACTATGTCTGAGCAAGTCATATGGCACATTTAACATTATACAGTACAGATATCACAGAACTGCCATATATAGCAACGTATTAGCTAACTGAGAGTGAAACACTTTAACTACCACTTATCACTGCTCATCCCACAACTCCTTGAAAGTGCCTGGCTCACTCTATCTAATGAACCATGTTCTGCACAGCAACAAAATAAAATCACTATATAAGACTATACAAGAGTACCTGGCACACTGTATGCAACGCAATGCACCACCTAGCCACAGCAGATATACAAAAAGCTGATGTGTAAAGAAATATGTCATCCATCACAATGAGTGTAAGGTCCAGTAAATGTATTACTATTATACCACACAACTTGTTAATGGCAAACCCGTGGCCAAAATATGTGCACAATTGGGAATATAGGTCGCATACTGCTGTAATCCACTATAAATGTTGCTAGATATCACACATATGACAGAGGACATGTTACAGACATACCCACGCACACATCAGACATAATTACAGGACACAAAGGTGTGGCAACCCAGATAAGCTTTACGTGTGTACTATACAGTAATGTGTGTCAGTACTTACAAAACATTAATCTTGGGGAATGTAATCTGTGATGAATACAAGGACCACACAAAACAGTGGATGCAAGCAATGTGGACATACACCATACTTTACTGTACAGGCCCATAGCTTCAAGTAGTTCTACAGTACACACAGGATTTGGATTCAACATCAGTAACAATCAATAATCATAGATGTAGTACTTTAGCCTCCAATGACATACCCCAGTTAAAACCAAGGGACTTAATCACACTGTATGCCATAGCACTTTTTCTGCCTAGCAACAGAATATACAGCTTTTGCTGGGATCAAAGCAAGGACCCATAATACCATGACATAAACAGTTTCCCACTAAGCTATCCCACAAATACATATCTTTGACGTATTCACAAACACATTGATCATCACAGTCAGTCAACAGTACAGAGAATCTATTGCAACAAGTAGATGTAGGTGTGTTTGAGTATATATGACTCTCTCTCTCTCTCTCTCTCTCTCTCTATATATATATATATATATATATATATATATATATGTATATATACATATACACACATCCATTGGTGTACATATGTATATATATGTAGGCACATATACATTTCACCTTTCATAGTGGGAATATCAATTATACAAATAATGTGAG
Organism: Protopterus annectens; assembly: GCF_019279795.1. Classification (NCBI taxonomy): domain Eukaryota; kingdom Metazoa; phylum Chordata; order Ceratodontiformes; family Protopteridae; genus Protopterus; species Protopterus annectens. The sequence goes on from NC_056727.1 coordinate 186,792,712, forward strand.
GTGTACAGTAATGTATTAATATTGTACAGTCTTGTGATAAATGCATTGAAAGTCTTCACAGCCCAGGTAGCTTTAGCAGGCCTCACTGGCTTCAACACTGCAAACTGAACAAACCTCCCACACTGTTTAACCACCATATGTCATATACCAGCACTGTATGCTGTCTTGTTCGTCACACACTAAAACCTACATACAAATATGCACATACTAACTTTCACCAACATATATATCTCCACCCTTCACAAACAATTGCAATATGTCCCCTGCTCTATGCACATATACAGATGTGAATATATATGACACATATATATTTCTCCGTATGTGTGTGGCATACACACACAAGGTCCACATTGTTGTAAGTCCCTGGACCTCACAGCTGAACTGTTGGGCCTTGCTGCAGCACAAACAGGTGTCACATGTGAACACACACTAACATTAGAGGGGGTATATATAGCTACAAATGCTAGATAAGCATACTAGACTGCTACAGCAGTTGCCAATACGAAGCTACACTTTAATATGACTATCATGCATGTGTTGCTCTGTCACACCCATGTTTATATAATGGCAGCACTAATCCACCCAACAGCCATTGGCCACACTTCTGTGCAGAACACAGATAACATGGATCAGATTTTTGACATTTAATGCTGAGCTACACATTTCACAGGTATGTCCCACTGCCCACAGGTGCACACTGTATTGTCCAGAGCAGTAGTTAAGCAGGACATCTATGCATAGATAAGTACTGCTGCCACATATGAATGGTTCACATTATGTAGACTACTCTTCAAAAACATCTACTACATGTCAGTAAATACATATGTGTCACATACCTTTCCTTTGTATGATTTGGTGTTATTTCTTTTTCTTTTTCCTTTTCTCTGTCTGTCTCTCTCTCTGTCAGTCTCTGCAATAGATTGATTGAGTTTGTTGGCAGCGATTGCAGCCTGCTTTTCTAGGTATTTGCACATGAGCATGTGATGGCCTCTGCACCAATTAGTGGCCACCATTTGCTAATTGCATGCAGCCTGCTGTGTAGTAATTGCAGTAATCACTGTCATAGCAACCCAGTACTATAAATTGCTAACTCAAGTAGGCGTGGCCCTTTCAGCTTTCCAAGACGGAGATCATCCTTGTTTGCTGTGGACATCATTTTTTAAGACAGAAGGTTGGTATAGTTCTTATATCAGAAGCCAGGGGTGTAGCCAGTGATTTACATTTTGTACTCAGACCGAAATGTTGCTGCTTCCAGTACACACTTGTCAGTGTAGAAATGTACTCACCCACCAAAATGCTAACCCAATATACATGGGAGGATGTACATTTTTCAAATTTTACAATTAACTGCCATACAAAGCTAGTTATTGAGATGTATTCCTTTGGCACAAGAATTGTTTGTGAACTGCTATACTGTGAATATTCATTTACTCGGTTCTAAACAGTTTGTGCATTTTTATTGTTGACATTAGCACAAGCTGCTCAAGAAAACTGGACACATTTCAGTACTGTGAGTATGCATACCTACATCCTTGGTAGACCCTGCACACACAGGTATATTCTACATTTGGGTAGGGGTGCAGAAGTACAGAGAGCATACATATTATTGTGTGAATTTTATCTTGCTGGACTTACAGGGTTGCTGTGTAAATGTTAGTTTATCAAGGCAAGTAGTCTGTCTGCGTAAGTCCCAACTGTGGACCTATCCACATGGTAGCCAGAGATTAGCCTGTTATTCTTTGTGTGTGCACAACACAGGTCTTTTCAGCACTAGAGCAATGGCATTGTTACAGCTAGTTGCTACCAGTACATGGCTACATCCTTTTGTATTTCAGTGCTGTATTCCTACATAAGGGTATGCTTCCGGAACTTCTTCCAAAGCTATTTGCACAGTGTGTAACAGCAGAAAGGCTGATATGCCTCTGTGTTTCTGCCTCTGCCAGACCTCTCAAACACTCAGGTACATATTTGGACAGACTCAAGGAAAAGTAGAGAAAAAGTCAGGGACACCTTTAAAATATTAGTGCCATTAAGTTGAGAGTTTGAGAGAACCAGAGCATATGGATTGATACACCTTTTCTGAAGTAAAAGAAGTGTCTAACTCTTAATTATTGTCATTACTCATTACATGTAATTCACCACCTTTCTGGCCATAGTCAGTAGTTTTCGGAGGGATTCAGAGGGACAGAGCTAAATTTTGTTTCAAAATCAGGGACATCCCTGAAAATTAGGGACAGTTGGAAAGTATGGCCTCTGCCCTAAACAGATATGCCAGTGTTTGTACTGCTGTGATACTGTGTGGGGTTTGTAAAGTGATGGTGTAGCCTTATTTCCTGCCAGAATGGCTGCTTCTCTTATCACAGTCATGTAATGTAATCCCACAACAACTATTGGTAAAGATCCACAGAACAAGTTGTGTGGTATGGCATTCCTATTTTTCCTTTACATTCACTCATTCTGATGCATGATATATTTATTTCAGCACCAACTTGTTGTATATCTACCATGGCTTAGTGGTACTTCATGCAGTGTAGTGTGTACAAGGTCCCGGGTTCGAGACTGACAGAGGTGTTTTATTTTGCTGCTAAGCAGAACAAGGGCCCTCACATACAGAGTGACTAAGGCACTTTTAAGCAGTTGTAAGTGGGTTTGTGTGGGTTTGCGCGATGCTTAGCAATGCTTAGCTAAGCGCAAACAAGTGCACACTCGCGCAAACCCGCTAACTACTGCTTAATAGTGCTTACTCCCGCTAAACCCTGCCCTCATTTCTTTGAAAGAAAAGAAAATGGGGAGATAGGAAAGTGGTGAAAAAAGTGCACAAAGAGGGAAAGACAGTAGGGAAAATAGCTCAGGATGTGCAGGATGGGTGTAAAGAAGGTCCATAGCTGCCCATTTCTTTAACAGCAACAGCTGTGCATATGGAATAAATTTGGAGGTAAATATAAAACCTTCAACCCCTGAAAGAGGGGTAAGGACAACAAGGTATGTTATTATGCCAATTAAATTACATTTTATGTGTCCAGGGGACATGTGTGCAAAATGGGCAGCTATGTATGGGGCATAATTTTTTTTTGGGGAGCAGATTTCCATTTTTTTTCAGGTGAGAGTGGAATGTGGGGTAAGGGAAGTAGGTATATGTGGAGAGGTAGGTTGGGGAGGTAAACAGACAAGACAAGCAAGATGCATACAGGGGTGGAATATGACACATGTGGTGGGTGAACACCATTGATGGGGTGGGATGTTTGGAAATCGCAAGGCCATGAGCCCACAGATGGCAACAGTGGAACTGAGATCCCCACCCATGGGCAGTCACCACTGCACCTTCACAGCCCAGAGGGTGGCTGTGCTTGGGGGCAGTGTAGGAGGGGCAGGCTGACCTGGGAGTTGTGCCACTCATGCCTCAAGCTGGCATAGAGGTTCTGCAACAGAACGCTTGATCTCTCTACGCACCACAGCCCTGACCATTCGAAGGGTGATAGGAGGCCCTCGTCTGCCCATGCTTGCAAGGGGGGTGAGCCCCATCCCCTGCAGTGCTTCCACTCGAAGGTGGCACAGGACCAATGGAGGAGGAGGTCCCAGGCTGGGCACTGGACCTGCTGGTGCCAGGTACCATGGCCAGCTGAGGTGGGGCAGGTGGGTCTGCTGCGACCGGCCTTCCCATATGAAGTATGTTTTGGAGAATTTAATAAAGATATGGTTAGTAACAATCTACAGCATTCCCAGTTAGTTATAACAGCATTCAGAAGTATTCCCATTAACCCAACACACCAGAGTTTCAACAGTTGAAAAGCAAGCATAACACATGCATATATAGAACAATAGTGGACATTACAACAGCATGCAGGTTTAATTGATGGCAACAGGCCACCAATATTGTGGTATTTGAACAGGGCACATGCATAGAAATTAATGCAAATATTTATAAACCAATAGGAAATATGTCCCAACAAATGTTTTGAGATTAGACATAACCATTGAGGTGTGGAATTGCATTTTTTATGCACATACAGTAGGGTGGAAAATATAGCTCAATTAATAACTTATATATCCTTCTAGTTTACACTACATTCCTATTAACTGCACTTATATGTCCCTTACATGTATTATTACACTACCCAATGTCCTTCTATTGTGCAATTGGATTTTGCTAGATCATTATATACATGAGCTGTATCTGACATACAAACTGTCCAGGATGCAGATGTTACTGCTATATATTTTGAGAGTTGCTCACACACACTACTGCTGTGATGGTACACTGACAGCTTTACTTTCATATAATTATCTAGATATGTTCAGGTGAAATTATCAGTATATGTTAACAGCTCCCTACATTTCTGGCAGCACACTGACATTTCTGGGGAACACAATACCAAGCTACTCATGTGCCAGATTAATCTGTACATGCTGGGCATGAGCCAACAGGTAAGGGCTGTAAATATGCATAAAGGCTACTGGCACTTCCTTCATCCACTTTATATGGGCTTAAAACACTTTTTTGAAGGCTCTCTCATTTATTTTATATAACAGTACATGCAGAATAATTACTAACCTGCCAGGTGACACAGTCTTTGCAGCCTATCTTCATGGGCTTGCTGATTCATAGCCCGGACACCTGCAGCTATGAAGTAAATGCAGTGATAATGAGACATACCTATCCATAGTATAGACAAGAATAGCAATTCTTAAATATTTAATACAATGGCTACTTACTCAGTACTGGGGCATTTGCCATCCCACGGGCTTCCTGGATCCACTGGTCCAGTTGATCCTCCTTGCATCGCTTCAGGTCAGAGTAATGGTGCCTGACCTGCTCACCAGTCTGAGGAATGCCAGTGGCACTGGTGAGATCACAAGCTAGACAGTTCCAGGCCTCCATTTTGTATTGGGTGCCCTGGTACTGGCCCCACATGAGTCTTTCCTCGTGATTGTGGACAAGGAGCCAAACCATTACTTTGGTCTCCTCAATGCCTCAACGTTGCGCTCGAAATCGAGTGCCTTCTCCAACCCCAGACATGCTGTCTGCAGAAGGGAGCTACAACCAGTTATGGCAAGTATTCCCACCTGTGGAGCGTAAATATGCCTCATTTCCTGCACTTATTTGTGATTGACCAGTTTGGAAAAAACTCAGCTGTAGGCACACCTACTTAGCTGATGTTAGCAATGTTTAACATTTCTTTGATAGATATGTGTCTGTTGAAAGTGCATGGTTATGAAATGCTGTCATGGCTTAGTGGTTATGTACTGTGCCTATAGTGCACAGTATCCCGAGTTGGAGCCCTGTCACTGTTTTTTATTTTACTACTGGCCAGACCTCAATGGTTAAGGTACAGTGAAGGAAGTGTGGCCGTGTTTAGCCAACTTTGCTCAACTTTGCCTGACGTTGCTCAGCATTACTTGACGTTGCCTGACGTTGCCCGACATTGCTCGACATTGCCCGACGTTGCGCTGGGTAGCGCGGTGCACAGCTACGTGCAAACATGTTCTGTTTGCGCTAATTTGCACGATGCGCAGCTCCGCGCAAAGACATTGAGCTAGTTAACGCAGTGCTCAGCTACGAGCAATTAAACATAAATATGCTCAGTACTGGTAAAATGTGCTTAGCAGTGCTTTACATTGCTTAAAATAATTTACTCATGCATCAGTATGCATAACCATTTCACCTTCTTTTATATATATATATATATATATATATATATATATATATATATATATATATATGTATAAATAATTTGTTCACTACTACATATAACATTTCAATGCTTTTTACAAAACTTTAAATAATACATGTCAGGAAATATTTTTGTATACAGATTTCCAACACAAAATGAAAAGTAGTGGTGGGACTCAAACCGGGAATGCCTCCTCTTTGTGCGAAGGCTCTAACCACTACGCTATTGATATTTCACTTAATTTGCATATATTTTTCTTATTATCCTCTTCGGTGTCTAAACTGCTAACTGTAGCTAAGCAATGGGCAAACCCGCGCAATCGCGCAAATACGAGCAGCTATATCGGAAATGAAAAAAACATTTTTCTTTTACTTTTTATATTTGTACGGGGTTTACTATATGGGGGAGTTTAGTGTTAGAATGTACACATGTGAGCAGACTCGCTCATATAACTAGACATTTCCCGTGTTTCAAACTTGCAGGGGCATGGATTTTTGGACTGATCGGCAGTCCGACACGCCCCCTACACTCGTTCATGCTCTGTGTTAGTTTTAGAGTTGAGGCAGCGTGCCCTCATTAATATGCATGGTGTGCTGCCATCATACTCTTAGACTGGCTCTTCCGTGTAAGACTAATTTAGTCTTGCACGGAAGATTAATGAATCCTGGGGATGTTCATTGATAACACCAGTACTATAGACTGTGTAACTGACATTAAATACAACCCTGGAACATATAACAGTTGTTGGAGTGTAGGCCACCAAAGTCAAGTGCAGATGACCTAGAGGAATTCATACATTTCTTACATGAAACACAGGAGGGAAGAATAATATTAGCTGGGGACTTAAATTTACCAGAAACAGACTGAAAAATATCGATTCAACAACGTTAGTAAATACAGTATTCACGGAGTATATTCAGGAACAACAAATGCTTCAGATTGTAAAAAAGCCTACCAGGGGACAGAATATAGTAGATATCATTTGTGTTCACAAAGAAATCACTGTAACTTCAAGTCAAGTTTTACCACCATTGATGTGCAGTGATCATGGAGTCATAAAGGTTAATTTGTTGCTAGATAATTCTGCCAAACTGAAATCTAAGCCAATGCACAGAAGGTTAATTACAAATTATAGAGAAGCAAAACAGTTACTATATATAACTAACTGGAGTGAGGTGTTCAGTGGAAAAACTGCAGATGGAATGTGGAAAGTTTTGAAATAGAAATTGTTTGAGTGCAGAAAGTCAAAAAATGTTTAACATCAGGATCTAAGCATGCAGGGGGGGTATATTTCCATAAGAACAAGATACCTGATTAAGGTGAGAGACAAAAAAATATATATAAGAAATGGAAGAGCGGTCGAACTACAACTTTGAAAACTGAAATAAACAAGCTGGACAAACAGATTAAGCATAGTGTTAGACAAGATGAAGAAAAATCTGAAGAAAATTTATATAAAGATATTGAACATAATAGGAAATATTTTTATAGATAGATAAGATGTGGAAGGAGTACAGATACACAAATTGATAAACTGTGTGCAAATTCTAAAATTTATTCTCAGATGCAACAGATTATAGATATGTTTACAAAATCTTATGTAAAACAGTTTGGCTTCACAAAAGGGGTGGTAAACTGTCCTAGTGACATCCAGATAACCCTAGATACTGGAATCAAATTAGATTATATTGAAAATAAACTGTGCAAACTGGATCCAAACAAAGTGCAGGGAGGAGACGGAATAAGAAACAATGATCTGAGAACACTTAAGCAAGAACTTACACTGCCATTACATCTATTATTCACTAGGTCATAGAAATATGGGGAGATTCCTCAAGATTGGAGACATGCTCTTATTAAACCTTTCTTTAAGGGAAAGGGGAGTAGGACAAACCCAGAATCATATAGACCCTTAAGTCTACTTTCGTGCTGTGGAAAAATAATGGAGAAGGTAATACTGGATAAATTATTGTCAGAACTGGATAGGTTGCGACTTGATACCATATATCAGCATGCATATGTTGAAAATAGATATATTACCACCTGTAACATGATTTTCTATAACAATATAATAACAGCTATGAATGAAAAGTTGTGCTGTGATGTGATTTATATAGATTTAACTTCAGCATTTGACAAGGTCATGCACAAAACACTGATCAATAAATTAGTACAACTAGGTATTGATGTAGTGTTGATAAGATGGATAGCTGCATGACTTACAAATAGGACATGGCAAGTATCACAGATCAACTGGACAGGGGAAATCCTTGGTTACAGTCAAGGTGTCCCACAGGAATCTGTACTAGGCCCTTACTTGTTTAGATTGTATCTTTCAGACCTTACGTTTTCATCTGAGGTGTTCAACAGTCTGTATGCTGATGACCTGAAATTGGGTAAACTGATTACAAGTGTTACAGATAAGGCATGGCTGCAAAATAATTTGACTAACTTGACCATTTGGGCACAGGAGAATAATATGTTGATAAATACATAAAAAACTAAGCATATGAGGTTTGGGAGACATAAACTGAAAGGTGAATATTTAATACAGCACACAGTGATTGAAACTGTAGGCTCATTTAAGGACCTGGGTATATGGGTAGATTCAGGAATGAGTTTTTCTAATCATATCAACCAATTTTCTAATGATAGTTATAGAACTATAGGTTGTATAAAAAGATTTATAAAGTCTAGGAAATCAAACATAATTAAGTCATTGTTTGTTAGTTACATTAGACCCAAACTTGAGTATGGAATAACAATATGGAAACCCTATAGGAAAACAAGCATGAATAAACTGGAAAGAGTACAGCGGAAATATACTAAGGGCATCCATGGATGTGAAAATCTAAGTTATTATGAAAGACCAAAATATCTGAACTTGTATAGTGTCTCTTACCGATATTTAAGAGGAGATCTTATTCAGGTATATAGGGCATTTAGAGAAAACTACCTCTTGGAATGTTTGGGGTTATCAAAAAGTACTAGAGAATCGTCAGATAACCTATGTAGAAGATTCTATAGGAATGAGAAGTGTACTAATTGGTTCTCTGACAAAGTAGCTGATGCTTGGAACAGACTACCAAATTACATTAAAGCAAGTACTAGTTTAGATATTTTTAGAACAGCCTGGACATTTATTATGGGAAGAAGTGTTTTGGCATATTGGCAAGCTAGCAGAGCTTTAATGCCCGTGCTTGAAACATTTGTATGTATGTATGTATGTATGTATATATGTATGTATGTACAAGAGTCAGAGGTTCTACAGAAAATGAAATCCTAGTTGCTAAACTGAGCTGAGACAAGATTGTATTTGTTGAATTACAGGATTCTCTAATAAGAAATATAAAAATCTGTGGCACATGAAATGATGAAACAAGTGGTCGGCTCCTCCAAAAAACAAACCTGGCTTTTTTAAGAATTGTAGATTTCTGCAGAGTATGTAAAATGACTATTGCAGAATTAATACAATTAACTGATAAAAGAATCTGTACAAGATAAAATGTGTCAAACAATAAAGCAAAAGAAAGCCAAAAGGAAAAATAAAACCTTGATGTGCTGATAATGAAAGAGAAAGTAATGAGGCAATGTTCTGTAACAAAGAAACATGCACAATGGATGTAAGTGCATCAGTTTAAGTGCTGATTGAAGTATGCATGATTATAAGCTTAACTCAAAGAATTATACTGTTAGTGCATTATACAGCATCTGCACTAGAAAAGGGCATTTTGCAAAAATGTGGACAAAAAAATAACCGTGTCTAACAGAAATTGCATGTTCATGATGGGAAGCATAGAAACTGATTTTTTGGTACTGCGGAATTAAAAAGACTTGATATAGTGAACTCTAAGAATGCCTCAGAGTCAGTAAAACAGGACTGCAAGAATTATTATTGTAAAAAGTGCTGAAAATTAATGGGCAGAATACAGATTTGAATTAGACACAGGTGAAGAGTATAATATCTTATCAGAAGATACTTTTACAGCTTTTGGACTGGAAATTATTGACGAGAAAGCTGTATACAGTTTTAACATGTTCTTTTCACCAAGTGAGATCATTAGGACTAAAATTGCTGGGATGTAGGTATAAATCCAGTAGGGAATTTCCAGGTATGTAAACCCTTAGGGACCTGGCGAGATTTGATTCAATCAAATCTATGCAGGTATAAATCTAAGAAGCTCAGTTTTCTTCTTCAAGTAATTGTACTTACAGATGCTAACTATCCTATTTTTATATGACTTATGAGACAGTAGAGGTGAAAAAATAATTTAGTGTGAAAACGCAGACTGTGTATGTCCAGAGTCAATACCAGTACCACAGAGACATTTCACAGGGTTGGCAACAATTAGTAACTTTACATCATCATTCCCCCTTTTCCAGTTTTCTACATGAGATCAGGGTGTCACATCAACTGTTGCCATCTTTTTTGATTCAGGGGCGTTCTCCATCCTTCTTCCATGGTCATGCTTTACTGTTGCAGGCCTTTGCTCATGCAATCTATCCATCTTTTTTGCTGGATGTCTTTTTCCCTCTTGCCTTCTTATTGTCTCTACCAAATCTTCTTCACCAGATTGTCTTCTTCATTATTGCACCTGAGCCCAAATTACTGTAATTTGTTCTATTTCAACTGCACTGCAATTGGAGTTACTTTGGCTTCTGCTCTTATGTCCTCATTTCTTCATTTGTTTCACAGCGTGCATCTTACCATCCACCTAAGACACTTTATTTCCATTACCTTTATTTTCTGCAACTGCTGTGTCTTCACAACCCATGTTTTTGTACCAT